>NC_088718.1:10739218-11039218 GCF_963576615.1 Watersipora subatra
ATATATTATATCTTATACAATATTTAATCATATATTTTGTAATTTATATATTATATAATATATCATTAAATATATGTAGTACATAAATATAATACATATTGCTATTTCGTAATATATAATATTATTATGTATATATATATATATAATATGTAAGTATAATACGGTATTATAATTAGGCATTGGCAAAAAGAAAAAAAATTGTGGAAAAACAGCGTCATGTGCTGAATGTGTAGTTAAGAACTGGCAGCAAGATACCCTTCTCCATCTAGGGTAATCAATAACTTCCAAATCACAATTTATTGAACTATTTGCAGCGGCCCATTAGTTGGTTCACCAGTGAAATACGTACCGTACTTTTTGAACTATCAACCGCTGCATTTTTCTGATGTTTTGAGCAATGCGGCTTATATAAGGGTGCGGCTATTTTGTGGTTTTTTCTTTCACCGCTAGGGTGCATTAATCGGAATCCCCGGTTAATGCGTCTCTAGCGATGAAAGAAAAAATCGAAACAATGCCTAACGGTACTGTTCCGTTAGGCACTGGGTTACAAAGCGTCATTTAATACTAAACAGTGCCTAACAGCCCTGCTCCATTTTAACTAGCAAATTTGCTGCCGTATAAAAATCACCATCTTGAGATCTGTGGCTTATACAAAGGTGCAGCCAATGTATTGTTTTATTATTGTTTTTTCTTTAAAGTAAAGCAGATGCGGCTTATATAGGGGTGCGGTTAATAGTTCAAAAAGTAAGCTACAAACTTAGCTCATAGTTTTAAGAGGTTGCCAGGTAGCAGCTGAATCCAATCATTTGGTATCAGTAGATGGAAATAAAACAAACAAAGAAGTTTTATTAAATTTAAATGTGTAGTTTAAAAAAAAATTTATTACTAAGATCATGGGACTGAGGCCTGAAAGCTTCAAGTCAAACAGCTTGGGGTACAATCATTCTGATTGGACAATCATTTATTAGCAAATCCATTATTCACATTATTTCTCCTCAAACAGTTGAATTTATTGTGATTTAAAATGTAACAAATGAGCACAAACTTTTTTTGTCAGTATTAGGAGATGCTGATTAATTGCCTTTTTCCAAAGTGTATTGATCATTTCCTTTATACACCCAAATCATTTACAACTGACTTTTTGTGTTATTGCAAACTGCTAACTTTGACGCTTTGCTTTTGATGTGTGAAAATGTTACATAAGCGAACATTCACCCAACTGTACTTTTTTGTCTTCAAACAACTTTTGTGGAATTCAGATGAAGCCAATTTTCTGGCGAGCGCTTTTTTCGCATTTTTAGCCAAGAAATCGTTTGATCTCCGTTCAACACCCGTGAGCAATGACTTACTTGTAGGTTAATGACTGCATTTTATTGGCACATGAAATTGAGTATGGAGCTCAGCACCGCCTACTTTAGTGGTAGTTTTATTAAAAGTTTTATTAGGAAGCATTAATAAATGTTAGATCATAAATTATTATATTAGATTATAAATAATATATAGACAATTATAAATAATTAGAAGTATTAATAAGTTATTTATACTGAATCGGGTGGCAATGAGACTGGAGCAGAAATAGCTCGCATTTCTGCTCCAATGCTTTAATTTCTGAGTTTGGCTAAAGGTCATGAGGTCATCTGCGCGAACTTCGATTGCAATAGTCAAAATATTCGCTATCCAGAAGCATCATTTCAGCTGTCATGTAGCCAACCAATAACTGTTTGCAAATCAGGCAGCCTGCAAGTGCTTGTACAATGGTTTGTTTGACTTAAATCAATTGTAAAGATTTGTTTTTGCAGCCCATGACTGAACGTGTCATTTGCATATTAATCATGACCTAATTTATTACTCTAATGCATGTATCGAAATAACACTCAAGCGCTGCATATTATTTGCCGGCTAGCTCTATGGAGACTCGAGTTATCTAGTAAAACGCCAAAACTTTCAAAAGGCCATTAAACCTTATTTTTAACTCACAAAAATCAGAGTTTTTTGTTCGTTATTGCATTACGCCAATTTTCAAGTCTGTTTTCAAAGCAACCACTCACTGATTCTCTTGTTTGCCAAAGAATGTATGAAGCCACATGTTTCTCTGTATGATTACAGCGGTGCATAAATAGCACTTGTTCCAAATTGACTAGCTTGAGGCGCCGTTTATGTAACTGAAATGAAACAAAATGCTATGTGATACAGTTGTCTGTCAGACAAATGCGTTTGGAAATGGCATGTCACATACATATATTAACATTCATCTGCTATATGCCTGTGTTAACATATGCACTACATAAGTTAACATATGTTAGCGTATGTATAATTTATGTTGATGTATGTTAACGCAGACATGTAGCAGGTGAATGTTAACATAAGTATAACATCAGTTAACATAAATCAGCATATGTAAAACATGTGTTAATGTATGTTAACACAGGCGTGTAACAGGTGAATGTTAACATAAGTATAACATCAGTTAACATAAATCAGCATATGTAAAACATGTGTTAATGTATGTTAACACAGGCGTGTAGCAGGTGAATGTTAACATAAGTATAACATCAGTTAACATAAATCAGCATATGTAAAACATGTGTTAATGTATGTTAACACAGGCGTGTAACAGGTGAATCGCAGCACTTTAGCAAGTTCAGCATTCAGCTTCGTATTCTGATTTCAGTCAACTATAAATTAGGATGTGCTTTTTGTTACTCGCTTCATCACAGTACGCATGTTCAAGTATTGCTAACTACACAGTTCCATGTTTATTGTTCATATAAGCATTCATATCGAGCTGTTGTTATATTTCTAACATAGTTGATAATAGAAGGCTTTGTGTTTTTTAACGCATTATTTAATGAAATTTACTAAAATTAGTAAGAACTAGTACACTGGCAGTCAAGTGTGCCATGAAGGATAGTCGGGTGTGTCAATAGAGTACAGAGAATAAGTATGTGTACACTTATTCACCAATGCCAAATATGGCCAACTGGTGTAAATGTTATAGTTGGGCTGTGAGACTAAATGTGGAGAGTTTTAACCCTGTTTGATGTAATATTTTACATAGCCTCAAACCATGGCTTCAGACAGACAGACAGACGAACAGACGGACAGACAGACAGACAGACAGATGAACAGACAGATGGATACGGCTCTTACTATAGTAAAGATTGAGTTGTAATGAGACGTGCTGATTTTGATATATTGTTTGAAATGCTAGACAGCAACCAGAGATACTCTTAAATCTTTGGCCACTGCATACTCATGGAAATCACCTACAATAACAACACATCCATAATTGTATCGGTAGTGAAATTTGATTTCTTCACCCTTAATAAAAAAGGAGCTAAGGTTCTACAAGAGCGTTAGACATAAAATGGAACAAAAGTAATACATTGTTGGCTAACAGTATGTTGCCAGATAGTCTGGCTTATAGCCTAGTTACAACAAAAATGTGAACTTGTTTTGTTCAATTTTGTTTATAATTGTTCCCAGGGAATTCCCAGGGTTTCTATCATTTACAATAAGATAGCCTGCAGGTGGGTGTTTAAGAAGCTGGTTCTAAGAAACCAGACAGAGTTTTAAAGTCAAATTGTTTTAGCGACATGGCAGAAGGTACGGAGCATATGTGTCTGTGAAGTTTGGATGAGATCGGAAAGAAATGTGGATGTGCATAGTGTTTATGCAGACTAACAGACAGACACAATAACAAAGTGGAATTTATTAGTTTTTTTCGGTAAAAAGGGACATGTCAGTCCATGGTTGGAGGTTGTGGAAAAAGATCACATGTGCAGGAATTGAACTCTCAGCATTGACCTATGTATCCCAACACCATAACATCTGCACCAGTCCACCACATTAGATAGTGCTGAGTACTTGTGCAGTTGGTTATTCTCTGTGCTCTATTGACATAATCTGACCATCTGTCAAGAGACTGCCAGACTACTGAAATAGTAGACAAATTGGCCTGCTGTCTGCTTTATCCTACCAATAGAACCTCAAACTTCATAAAAGAAATATACTATAGAAATATATATCATATATACAAGGTTGAGTTTTACACCACTCTACTTGTATTACAAGAACCAAATAAAAACTATAGCCTGTTGTTCTAGTAAATTGCATTTGCTCCTGGGACCTTGTATACTGACAAACTGCTATATTCAGAGCTTGAGCTCATCAAATGACATGATAATCCTTTAGATGAAACCAAACTGCCTCAAGTCCAAACATCGTTTTAAACCATTTATAAAGTGTGGGTTAAGGCAAAAATTTTTCAAGCAGTTAAACAGAACAAAGACTGTTCGTTATCAAATCCACAAATCAGCAGCATATTTTGTGCCATTACTCGGGTTGCCTTTTGACACAGCAGAGTGTTATGTGGTACTACCAGATACAAACACGGAAACTCCAAATGATTTCAGCAATAATGCGAAATCTTTGGAGCTTCTCCAAGGAATGTTTATATTTAAAAAATATCATATGCTAGATAAGAGCAATCCCTCGAAGATCGAGTATGACGTCTGCAGAGGCTGCGCGTGTTTTTAAGAACAATGTTGCACTAACAATGGCTCTGAGATCGTGGCTGGACATATCTGAGTTCAAAGGGAAGGAAATCTTGACAAGTGCAGACAGGTTCAGTTGTCTGAGAGAAATTTAAGGTTAGATGTCATTCCTGTCACCACTGGTGGCCTCCCATTTAAAATATTGCTTTAGAATTGAAACAAGTAGGTGACATAGTTTTTTTCAAGTTTTGATTTTTAGTTTGAAGAAAGCTTAATTTTATTCAACAAAAACTAAACACATAAGCCTGTTACAGGTTGGTACTGTTAAACACAACCACAATAATGTATTAATTCATCTAGATTGGCCTCTAGGAAGTTTTTGCCATTGTTTTAGAAGAAATGAAGATAAATTGCTTGCCGCAAATACAGGCTGTCGAAATCTTTCCATTCACTTTGCTATTATTAGCCTGGCTAGATGTCGAGTCTAGCAGCCACGCATGTTCTCTGTTGTCAGTTTTTAAATTAGTAAGAAAAATTAGAATTGAAGACAATCGGTTTCCTGATGAACATGCGCAAACTCTTACGTATTTACATAAATTAGAGAGACGACAAGTGTCAAGTCGGGTGCGAAACTGACGCTAAAGGGATTTAAGCCAATCAGGAAATGACTAATCTTTATAAATAGCTGGCATTTCTTCCGCTTACTTCGTTCCAAAATTTTAACAAAAAAGGAAAAACATGAATGATTATAATATGAGAGCTGACCAACTTTCTTTTCAAATATGGTCTGTATTACTTCTATCAATAAAACAAGTAAATTGCTATCACTCTCTCGTCGTTGTCTATTGAAATCTGTCTCTTTAAACACTCTCTCAGGAGTACCAATGATGTCTAGAGAGGTCTACTGTTATTTATGTATCCAGCTAAAGACTTTCGGTGAAGGCTGATGTTTTACAGCACTTAAGTTAAGCAAAGGATATTGCTCATACTTGTCGATGTTTTTAGGACCTTCTGTAAAGATTTGTTACTGGATAGAAGATGGCGGTGAAGCTGTAAAGTTCAATAAATAAGGTGCTCCAAAGTCAGCATTTCTTGATGGTTAGGAGTACAAGCTCTGTACACTAATCAGTAGTTAAAAGTACAAGTTCTGTACATTAGTGAGTAGTCAGGAGTACAAGTGTCATAAAATAGTTAGATGCTGGTGTTTTCTATAACCCAAACCCTACTAAATCTGATGAAACTGGCAGGTAAAGGAAACTTTACCACCATTATTTCTCAAGTGTCTGGTATTTAGTATCGTGGCTATATTAATCACTGATAATATCAGCTGCAAATCATTTCCGCTGATCAAAATCTAAAATGATCTTTCATCGTCAGTAAAGAACCAGTCCGCTGTGTGATTGGCTGCTGAGTCGATTATTGCCACAAAAGTAGGTGACACGCGCTAGTACAGAATGGAAATTCTCTTTTCCCACTTCTCCTAAAAACTTTAATATGGATTTCAGCTGAAAGGTGTTTTAGTTACACTTATATCGATATATTGAGAAATATAACAATACAAAAATGTTGTAAAGTCATCAACAAATAGGAAGAGTATTTGAAGTTATGTTTATGTACCTACCGTACTTACGTATCTACCATATTTGAATTAATGTGTAGTCAAGTTGGGTAAGCTGAAGTAAAACAGCAATTTTCATATGCTGAGAGGTGAGGAAAAACCAGAGAAACCATAATTTCTGTCACCAGTCGCCAATCCTAATTTGAAATACTAGCCTTCTAGCAACTCTAGTTTCATCTTATTGACTATTCTAAATTAGTACATTGACAGTCTAGTGTGCTGTAAGAGATCGTCAGGTGGTTCGATAAAATACAGAGAATAAGAATGTGCACAATTATTCGGAAAAGTTGGAAGGTGTTTGGCTGATTGGCGCGGGTGTTAGATTGTTGGTGCACCAACATTATGAGTTCGAAACTTGTTGAAAGCAATTTTTTGTCATAACCTTGAACAATGGACGAACAGACAGAGTTTTTATTATTATTATTATTATAGTCAAGATTTTGAGCGGATGCTGTTGAAAAATTTCCAAAATCCTAAATTCTATAGAACCCCGTCTTTCTGTATCTACATCGGTTCCTCAGTTTTTCCATCTCCGTCTTTCAACAAATGTTTCAGCAAACTGTGAGAGCTCTGCAGGTGTCAGTGTGGGAGGCTCGAGTCATTCGTAACAGATACATGCCTGTACAAGCTAAGAGCCTGCCAACGCTTATTCGTAGAATATTGTCATGGCAAGCATCGCGTGTGTTGACATGACATTCCACAGTGAAAGCTTTGCAGCCAAGTTTCTCTCACACCCACAGTTCTCTTGAAAGCATTAGGATGTAATATACAGTTTTTGCCTTTGTAGAATGAATAAATGTTTTCATAATATTTTCCCTTTGAAGCAAATCCATGTTCATACACCTGAGTTGAAAAAGGTAACAAGCAATAAAAATCTGGTGTTAATAATCTAAGTCAAAAGTAGTCATCTAAGTAAAACATAAGTCTAACTTGAAGGTTAGAATTGAACTAAATGGTTTGATGTTTGAAGCCAGTATAGGAAGCCCAAGCAATTCTTAACAGAATGGATTTACAAAAATAGAAAGAATGATTTTGAGCGGAACACATGATTTGAACATCCGTATTTCAGGTACAGGACAGCCACTATCTCTCCTGCTTGTTTACCATCAATTTTTAGTTACCAGGGTTAGAGTAGGAGTGATATTGTCTATCAACATCTGTTAGTAACTAGGGTTGGAGTAGTAGCGATATTGTCTATCAACATCTGTTAGTAACTAGGGTTGGAGTAGGAGTGATATTGTCTATCAACATCTGTTAGTAACTAGGGTTGGAGTAGTAGCGATATTGTCTATCAACATCTGTTAGTAACTAGGGTTGGAGTAGGAGTGATATTGTCTATCAACATCTGTTAGTAACTAGGGTTGGAGTAGGAGTGATTTTGTCTATCAACATCTGTTAGTAACTAGGGTTGGAGTAGGAGTGATTTTGTCTATCAACATCTGTTAGTAACTAGGGTTGGAGTAGTAGTGATTTTGTCTATCAACATCTGTTAGTAACTAGGGTTGAAGTAGGAGTGATTTTGTCTATCAACATCTGTTAGTAACTAGGGTTGGAGTAGGAGTGATTTTGTCTATCAACATCTGTTAGTAACTAGGGTTGAAGTAGGAGTGATACTATCTATCAACATCTGTTAGTAACTAGGGTTGGAGTAGGAGTGATTTTGTCTATCAACATCTGTTAGTAACTAGGGTTGGAGTAGGAGTGATTTTGTCTATCAACATCTGTTAGTAACTAGGGTTGGAGTAGGAGTGATATTGTCTATCAACATATGTTAGTAACTAGGGTTGGAGTAGTAGTGATATTGTCTATCAACATATGTTAGTAACTAGGGTTGGAGTAGGAGTGATATTGTCTATCAACATCTGTTAGTAACTAGGGTTGGAGTAGGAGTGATATTGGCTATCAACATATGTTAGTAACTAGGGTTGGAGTAGGAGTGATATTGTCTATCATCATCTGTTAGTAACTAGGGTTGGAGTAGTAGTGATATTGTCTATCAACATATGTTAGTAACTAGGGTTGGAGTAGGAGTGATATTGTCTATCAACATCTGTTAGTAACTAGGGTTGAAGTAGGAGTGATATTATCTATCAACATCTGTTAGTAACTAGGGTTGAAGTAGGAGTGATATTGTCTATCATCATCTGTTAGTAACTAGGGTTGGAGTAGGAGTGATATTGTCTATCAACATCTGTTAGTAACTAGGGTTGAAGTAGGAGTGATATTATCTATCAACATCTGTTAGTAACTAGGGTTGAAGTAGGAGTGATATTGTCTATCATCATCTGTTAGTAACTAGGGTTGGAGTAGGAGTGATATTGTCTATCAACATATGTTAGTAACTAGGGTTGGAGTAGGAGTGATTTTGTCTATCAACATCTGTTAGTAACTAGGGTTGGAGTAGGAGTGATTTTGTCTATCAACATCTGTTAGTAACTAGGGTTGAAGTAGGAGTGATATTGTCTATCAACATATGTTAGTAACTAGGGTTGGAGTAATAGTGATTTTGTCTATCAACATCTGTTAGTAACTAAGGTTGAAGTAGGAGTGATATTGTCTATCATCATCTGTTAGTAACTAGGGTTGGAGTAGGAGTGATATTGTCTATCAACATATGTTAGTAACTAGGGTTGGAGTAGGAGTGATATTGTCTATCAACATACGTTAGTAACTAGGGTTATAGTAGGAGTGATATTGTCTATCAACATCTGTTAGTAACTAGGGTTGAAGTAGGAGTGATATTATCTATCAACATATGTTAGTAACTAGGGTTGAAGTAGGAGTGATATTGTCTATCAACCTCTGTTAGTAACTAGGGTTGAAGTAGTAGTGATATTGTCTATCAACATCTGTTAGTAACTCGGGTTGACATAGGGTTGAGACTTGTAGTCAAGAGTTGCCACGAATCTGAAGCCGTTCTCGAATAATTAGCTTTGTGTTAGAAGCTTGTCAAAGGGAACGTTATAACAGCCATTGACTCAGATAATATTTACATAAAAAGGAAGAGAAATTTGCACAATGAGCCAATTGCTTTTCCTGTTGGTGAATATTATTGATAACTTTATACTTATAAGTGCACCTGTCCCTTAGAGTTTTTACGATTCAACGAAAAGCTAATTACATATATTGTCCATTGCTTACATACCCTGGCAGATTTAGAAACACTCAATAATAAATACTAAGAAATGTTGACATATCTGTGCGGTATTATTGTTGTAACATCAGATATACAAACATCACTTGTCACTTCGCTATCGCAATTTTACTAGAAACTCGTACCCTAGGAACTACGGTTATTGTCATAAGCTACACTTGCCAATGACAGTATAGCTTGTGAAACTCATTTTGGCAATTTTGAAAGAAATAGTATTAAATTTACCTTGAAGAAATATGTTTCAGGGTACTCCTGGAGCCAAGGCTGAACCTGGACTGCCAGGATACAATGGTTTTAGTGATGAAAAGGAAAAACTAGGGGTAGGCTATGCAGGAGCTAAAGGAAATGCTGGATCTCCAGGACCAGCCGGTGCTCCATGTCTAAAAGGAAATATTGGATATGGACAACCAGGTAAATGCTGATAACACTTTACTTCACTTCACATTTCTAGAAGTTTCTGTGAATTCTTTAATTTCTGTGATTGTGATTACCCGTCTCTTTCTCATACCTACAACCACCATGGTTCATTTATTGTACAGATCTTCAGAAACATGTAGTTCAAATGTTTGTAGCTCGAGAAAACGTCCTGATTCCAGTTTCTACAATTTTAATGAGAGCTGTTGTGTGTTCCTACAAGATGTTTATATAGTAGTACTTTCATAAAGTTGTGCATTCATGTATTTTAATAGGCTGTATATTGGAAAGTTTTAATAGAATTATATATAGGAGTATTTTAATAGAGGTAATCAGTATATGGAAGCATTTTAATAGAGTTATGCATTGAAGTGCTAAACATACTGTTATATATTGAAGTGTTTTAATAGAGTTGTGCACTTGAGTCTAAGCATTAACTTCCTTACTTATATACGCAGATGTTCCAGTTTGTCTTGAAGCAGTCTACTGCCGCTGTTCACACTTAGTTCTGCGCTGACCGGGCTTTTAAGAAGCTGCACATTAGAGGACCACCCGGCAAGTCAAGAATTGGAACAATTTAACTAGTCTGTGGCTGTCTTCACACATCTGTCAGATTATGGTAACTTTATCTTGGATTTGTGAGACCCTGGTTTAATTGTTTTGCATTTCAAGCTAATCTATCAATCTTAGTGACTGCAGTATTTAACCAACACAAGCATTTTAATTAAAAAAATATTTTCAAAACTGGTACGAATTTAGACGAGAAATGTTTTGTAATCAAACAACAGCAATGATTAGAGAAAAATGGTTGACCACCTGACTTGGTCTGCTATAGCTGATGCCTACAGTGAAACTTTTATCTTTTGAACATCATAGCTCATCAATCACGCAATTTGTATAACGGCTTTCTTCTGAAGGATTCTGTTCGCAATGTCTCAGTGTGAAATATGGTTGGTTTTTGATTTTGCAAATAAATTATGCACCACTTTTCCTTAGCAACAGCCGGTATATTATTCATCATGTCATGTCACCACACTTCTAAGCACGCGTTCAGAAATAAACTCCGCCTCCTTTTCGTAAAGGCGGTAACCATGGTGACGGATACATATAAAAGAGTACAAGCGTGTAAGCTCATCACTTCACACTCAGACATCCCACAAGGCCATAGTAAGTATTGTAGCTTCTCAGAGGAAGTTAAGAGGGTTTTTAAATGCTTTCCATGTAGTGAGGCTGTAGGACTTGACTTATTAAGCCTGACTGCTGTATTTTGAGTCCACAGCTGGTAGAGTACTTAAGTAGCCTTTTAGTTAGCTATCTTCATTTATCTATATTATTTATTTATTTTTACCAATTAGTGCTAAAAGAGGTTAAAATCTGCATTAGTATTTTGGAGTTATTTTACTCTTCTGGTTTAAGGTTGTTGATAAAAATGTACTTACAAATTTACAAAAAATATTTAAAAATAAAATAATAATATAAAAAAATATTTCAAACAAGTGAAAGTTATGACTACTACAGATGTTTTATAATTACAATTTCAAGTAAATAACTTTTAAATAATTTGTGTAATTTCATATTTTTAATTATTTAAATATATTGATTAACTTAGTTATTTCATTTTTACATTGCAAACTTTTTTGTTTTACAAAACGTTATCACTATTTAAATATTTTAAATTTTAATATATATTTACTATGCAGTATAAAAAAGCCATTAAATGTTGTAATATATTATTTTACATCATTCAATTTTTATTAAATAAATTTACAGCATTCATAAATGTCTGAAGTATGACCAATAACAAGTAAGGTATGACAGAACTTGGACAATGGCATATAGATAAATGCATGGGTGTCATTTATATTCTAGATGGGTGAGTCAGACAAAATTTCTCTGATGACCAGAGACTCAAAACAGACTAGCCTATGGTCCTTGGCTATAGCCATATTTGTCTTCATCACGACCTTTGTCTGCGCTATCATATTTGCTGTTTATATCATGAA
The DNA here is from genome assembly GCF_963576615.1 of Watersipora subatra. Taxonomy (NCBI): domain Eukaryota; kingdom Metazoa; phylum Bryozoa; class Gymnolaemata; order Cheilostomatida; family Watersiporidae; genus Watersipora; species Watersipora subatra. Next base: position 10,750,904 of record NC_088718.1, read on the forward strand.
CAGAATCGATGCCGTAGAAAGAGAGGTAAGTTTATTGGTCATATTTGTTGTGCACAGTGCTTTCTCTTTTTGTAGAGCTATTTTTTCAAGTATTTCTATATGCAGAAATTCGTCAAAGCTAATTATAACAATAAAAACATCAATTATTGAACCAAAAAACCAAAAAAAATCAAACAAACCGCAAAAAAGAACTAATATACTAGGATTTCAAAAATCTGCTGTCATTACTCTGTGATATCATTTACTTAATTTAATTGTAGTTTTGTTAATTATTATTTATTGTTTATAGATTGTGGAAGTGAAGATTGCCAAAGGAATCACTGGATCAGCCCTAATCACAGTAAGACAGGGTCCTTTTAAAACATATTGAGTTATCTTTTCATGTATACAATAAGTAGACAACTTCCATTTAGACAAACTGCAGTACATATTTGGTTTCATGCTGTATATCTAAATTGCACCCCATATAGTGATTTGGACATCAAAGGAATTCAAATAAAATATAATTAAGCTAATTGTCTAGATTATTTTTTAATCTTTCGTTGTTTTCTTTAGCAAAATACTAGAGTGAAAAGATCAGCCAATGGTTGGGGTTGTGATGTCAACTGCCCAGTAGGTCCACCTGGACCACCTGGACCTAAGGGATCAACTGGTCCTAGTTCAAGTGGGTGGGGAGGAGCTGGACTGCCAGGTAAGTAATATTTTTAATTATTCTCGTAAGATTTTCTGCTACCTACATGTTTTTTAGATTTTTCATCTTAGACGAGATTAAAAATACCTCAAAATGATGTTTAAAATCATATTTGATTGATTGCTTTTCAAAGAGCTATAGCTAGATTTGACTGACAAGTGACTTATATGCATAGCAACGCTATAAAAAATTCATATGCTTTTCGGAGTGTATCCGCTGTTGTTGAGAACATGCATGAAGTTTGGTTATCATCCAAATTTTTGAAGCGATAACAATTTTGTCCTTGCCACACTTCCCTACACATAGATGTTGCCAAAGAATTTTGTCGTCTTCAGCCAAAAATTCTATACTGGCTAAAGCTCTACATTAATAGCAAAAGCGCACCAATTATTAAAATCATAGATCACCGAAATTGCTAAAGACTCAAGTTTTATGTCTAGTTTGAAAAAAATATATTTAACACACTGCAGTTTTATGTCCTGGACTGTATTGCCAAGGTCAACCATTTTTTTAATATTTCAGGACCCGTTGGGCCGAAAGGTAACCACGGTCCACCTGGAACTCCTGGTATGAAGGGACCTGATGGTCCACCAGGACCAAAGGGACCTCCTGGCTATGGACTGCCAGGACCTGCTGGTGAAAAGGGACACAGGGGACCTCCTGGTACCCCTGGCTACGGTACCGTTGGAGAGAAAGGAGACAAAGGACCACCAGGCTATCGAGGTTTGTTGTTTTAAATATTATGTCGCTGCTCATTGGCTGAATAGTAACAAACGTAACAGTTACATTGTACAACGTTTTAAATTTTAGGTAATGATGGAGCTCCAGGAGCCAAGGGTGAGCCCGGTGCTCCATCCACTGTTAAAGGACATCCGGGAGGACCTGGTGAAAAAGGAGATCGTGGAAGTCGAGGTGGTTCTGGCAGACCTGGAGTCAAAGGGGAGCCTGGCGCACCAGGATACGGAGGCCCCGGTGACAAAGGTGATATTGGCCCTCCAGGTCTCAATGGCTATCCAGGTGAAAAAGGAGAGCCTGGAGTAGGCCATCCCGGTGAACCAGGAGCTGATGGCACAGATGGTGTACCAGGATACAACGGCGCTAAAGGTGAACCAGGATACGGATATGCCGGACCAAAGGGTGAACCTGGAGAGCAAGGCTATCAGGGATCAGCCGGAGTGGGCGAGCCAGGTCCACCTGGAGAGCCTGGTGCACCTGGACCTAAAGGAGATAAAGGAATATCACTCTATGGTCCTGATGGTCCACCAGGTAATGCAAATCTCTAAAAAAAAGTAAATTAGTAAAAATCGCAAATACTATGAAAACAATCTGTGGCAGCGTATAACACGTTCATATTTTTGAAGGTATGAAGGGAGATGTCGGTGCTCCGGGTGAGGTAGGACCTGCTGGGCCACGAGGATACACCGGCGAAAAAGGTGAGCCAGGTACAAATGGCTATGGAGCAGATGGTGAGAAGGGCGATATGGGTCTACCTGGACCCGCTGGTAATCCTGGCTCTTCATTCGCTGGCGCTAAGGGAGACAGAGGTCTTCCAGGAGGACCAGGAGGTCCCGGCGCAAAAGGAGATCGAGGAGCACCAGGGTTAGATAGCCAGGTTCCAGGAGAGAAGGGAGATACTGGCTACCAAGGAGCTCCAGGTGGACCAGGAGCTGATGGGCCAAAAGGAGAGCCAGGAGCGCCTGGATTACCTGGATATGTAAGTTAAAAGTTATTGCTTGATAAAGTTTTAATATGGCTGCCAATTTGAAACTTACCTTGGCATTTTTAAAAGAAGAAATATTGTTAAATTTACCTTTCAGGGTACTCCTGGAGCCAAGGGTGAACCTGGAACGCAAGGATACAATGGTCTTAATGGTGAAAAGGGAGAACCAGGTGTGGGCTATGCAGGAGCTAAAGGAAATGCTGGACCTCCAGGACCGGCCGGTGCTCCAGGTCCAAAAGGAAACGCTGGATATGGACCACCAGGTAAGTGCTGATAACACTTCCCTTCAACACAGGTCAAAGTTTTTTAGTTTGAATTTTAAGAAATTTCTGTATAAGCCATTTATTTGTTCAATTTTTCACTCAGGTCCTGATGGCCCACCTGGACCTCCTGGACCCGCTGGATATGGTGCCAAAGGAGAACCTGGAATTCCAGGATACGGACATGCCGGACCTAAAGGTAGGAATCTCTAATAGGTTTAAAACATGTGATTTACACTCATTTTATGCAATAAGAAATAGTTTTGTTAAGCAGGTAGGTCAGCAAACTTGAAGAAAAAGTTAACTTTTTTTAATCTAATAGTAAGGCTTTTAATGTTTTGGGCTTCTTAAAATATTTTTTCAAGTATTTATTTTATTAAATAACAAAAAACAATCGGGCGCATTACAAACTAAGCAAGCTTGCTATATATGAATCTAGTTTTTAAGAACGGGTTTTGCTTTATGCAGGAATGCCCGGACCGCCTGGACCAAGAGGTCATCCTGGCCCAAAGTCGGAACCAGCCGGTCAATCCTGGGGATGGCAAGGTTAAGTTCCACCTGATACAACCTGTTACATATGTCTAGCACCTGCTGCATATCTGACTGAGACAGGTTCAAATTTGCTCACAATTTTCTTCCAAGACATTCAACTTCGACAGAGTAACACTGTTACAGCGATTCATTCCTCAACCCAGCGTTAGTCTCTGTAACAATGTTTGACACTTGCCGACATGTCTCAATACTTGCCGACATGTGTCATACAGGTTTACTCAGCGTTAGTCTTTGTAACACTGGTTGGCATTTGCTGACATGTGTCAACACTTGCCGGAATGTGTCATACAGGTTCGGCAACAGTGCTTAGCACTGGTCAACTCATGTCAAGCAAGAATTTTTTAGATGTTTTGCAAAGTCACTTTGTGCTGTGACGAAAATTAATTTTTTTTAGTAGGTCAGCTTTTGTGGTCTATAGCTAGAAAGTTTTGTTGTAGCTGTTACCTGGTGCGCATTCATTACAGGATAGGTTATGTACTTATTAGTAATTTCCTAACACTGGTGCGCGTAACATAATTTGTTGTTTTGGTGATATTCCTATTATATTCAGAGTTTATGGTGTTGTTTCTTGTTACTTTTTTCTTTCTGAACTTAATATATCAGAGATCACTAAACACCAATTTCAGATATTATTTGCTACTCCGTACCCTGACAGTCTGGGGCACCATGAGAGATCATCAGGTCTAATAACTACATGTACAAGTATTTTGAACTGAGAGAAAGTGGTGCAGATGGTAAATGTCCAAGTTTGAATCTTATATCATGCAGTTTTTTCCAACATCTAACAGTTGCGGCAGACAGACACAGCTTATTGTAGTGCGGATCATGGCCAAATAGTTTTGACCATGATCCACAACAGCCAAATCTGACAAATTACAAATCTACAAGCTAAAGAAGTGCATTTTTCTTTTTTATCAGACAAAACCATGCAATTATTTGTGTATATTTTAAAACAAGGCGTCCAATACAATTTTAAAAAGCTTCATTCATATACATTACTTGACTAAATAACAGTGAAGTTTTATGCTGTAATAATTATGTCTGATATCAGTGAGAAAAATGATGAGTGGGTTTTGACTTCCCAATATTATCAAAACACATTTCCTGCTACTTACAGCAACTCTTGCAAGTTCATGAAAATGAATATTTGTAAATCGTGTTCTATGATCGTTTTTCACAAAATTCATTGAAAACAATGATTCATACCGGCAAAGCAAGTAAGTAGTCTTCCAGCTAGCCTAGTAGTTATTGGGCACTTTTCTAAGCTTACAGGCGGTGACCAACTAAATGACCAGAAAAATTTACAAAAGTTTTTTCATATCAAATCTTAAAATAAATATTTTGACATGTTCTTTGACAGCCAACTTGAAATTTTTTAAACCAAATTTTAAAATAACTACTCCAAAATTATTTTTGGCAGCCAACTTGAAAGAACCACTAAAAGGCTAAAAAGGTTTGGATCTAGATCTGCCATCTGGCTGTAGCTGATGTAGATGATTTCTTCAGAAAAGATGAATGCTAGCGTATGGGCTGCACAACCCATAGAAGAAGAGTTGCAAAACTAATTAGCGTGCTAAACTAAGGTAAGGCCACACGTATCGTGTAGTTTCAACTAATCTGGGAAATTCCATTTGTACGAAATTTCTGACCTGCCACACGGTGTTTCCCCACCACGGATTCGTAAGAAACTAACTTTCAACTAGCCAATCAGAACGCGGTGATAAATTAAAACCGATTCCGTTTTAAGAATTTGCTTCAGTACAAACATGCGCCAAAGAAAACGACCTTCGACATTCAACTAACCTTTTCAACCAACCAATCAAACAACGATTCGTAGGAATTTCTGACGTTTCGTCCAATTCAGGATTCGTTCATCGTGCGCAACCAACGATGGACGAATTCGTCCAAATGTCAATTCATACGAATCGTTTAGTCCAAATTTCGCCGATTTCGGGAGAATTTTGTCTCGTGTGGCCCTACCTTAATTAGACATGCTGACACAGCGATGGAATAAGTAAAAGAAAGTTAGAAATGCAAGCGAAGAAGACAACGGTTAGCTAGTTAAAAGACACAGAGATCTCTACTTGCTGCAGTCCAACAGTTATACCATAAAGGTTCTTTGAGTCCAAGCAACTCCCATAACTTTAACTTTAGTGATATCTTATAACTTACCGTAAAAATTCATTTAATTTTTCAACCTTACCTCGAAGGAGTACATATCAGTGTCTGATAATCAAGACGAGCCTGTTGGTCGCCTGTGATAATCGAAAAGTGCTGCAAAAATTATTTGCGAAGTATTGGGTCACATGATCAGATTACGACTTGACGATCAAGCCGAAACAAAACTGTAAAGTAGCGAGCATCTATATTTGATACGAGGTCTTCGGTAAAACCCGAAGTGTTTGTCATAAACTAGTGCTACGATAGGTTTTATATTGAGCTTTTTCTTGGCCTTCCAATTCACAATAACCAAACTGTAATGACTACGTCAGAGAAATAAACAGATTCCAATTTACGGCGGCTTTTCGCTTTTTAGCTTTTACAAGCGTGTAATTGCATTTCCACATATTTGGCACCTACAACACAACAGAGTAAGACATGGTGAATCTTATGATTCCAAATAACTGTAATGTGAATTTTGTTGCAAGTCAACCTTTAAGATGAACAAGCACATGTCTGTGTGAGTCTGTATGAGTCTGCCTGAGAGCATGTATTACACGCTCGTGTGTCTAGGAGTATTACTAAGTTTTGAGATAGTTATAGTGTGGTGACACCCGGGTGCACCAGCGCTGAAGCGCCACGCGGAGCCGACAAACAGACCATGTTTCTAAAGGACGCCTTAGTAGAGGGATGATTGCGTGATGCTTTATGTCAAGGCATATGTCTGCATACGAGGCAACAGGAAAGCAAGACCTATGTGTAAGCGCATGTGCGACACTGTTGGTCACAAAGTCTGTTTCCATGGCACAAAGATCGCACAGGTATTTCAATTCTGAACAGCGACACTGAACCGCAATAGAATGACAGCGACATGGCTGTTTCCAAGATGGCATTTCAGAGTCATATGGGGGTGTGTCATTACACTATCGATATATGGAAACCTAGAATTTATTTTTGTAGTCGCGCCACTAAAAGTTAATTGCCATATTGGAGACCACCTTACTTTTATTCAATAGCAAATCACAACTCCTAGGATTCTGTACTGCTAGAATCTTTGCATTAAACAGTTTGTTTTCGGTTAGATGTACATGTATGTTACAGGCAGTTTAACCTAAAACAAGAGATGCTTTTCATCCCAATAAAAATACCGTATTAATAATTTACACATCTTTATTTTTAAGCAGTTTTACAATTTATTGCTTGTGACATTAACGGGATGAAAATTTTGCCTTCAAAATTTCTGTCAAAAAAGCAGCTCTAGGCTGTAGCTGTTTAGAGCTTTGATTTGTATAAGCTTTTGTCTAGGCTTAGGAACATTGATGACATCTCAACAACAAAAAATTTAATCTCAGTGTCCTACCAAGCAGAATAAAATATTTAAAAAAATCATGTCGTTGCTATTTGTCTTAGAATGATGACGTCAAGTGTGTATTCAAGCTGTAACTCTAGTGACTACATTATCAAAGTTAAAAGGAGCGCAGAGCGTTACAAGAAAGGTTGTCTCCTCTTTGCCAAAGACACCGACTGAGCCATTAACCGAAAGGAAACACGTGATCAAAAACAGGCGGAGTCACTGATTGGAAAGGCCACATCCGGAATGAGAGCTGACCGAAAAATAAAATTTTAACAATTTCTTTCGCATAATTTCAGCTCAGCAATTGAGAATTTACGAAGTCGACGCGTAAGTAGATCAAATACATGCTGTTTGTTTTGCAATTATATGTTGTGCTTGGTTAGCTTTTGTGGAAAATATGTATATTTATATTCGTTTATGGTAATAGCTAACGTATCGTATCCTGATAAAAACATAAAGAACATCATGGGTAGTTGAGTATAGGCAACGAAACGGTTGCAATAAGACTGGTCCGTAGCCTAACAATGTGAAATTAATATTACAGCGCAATTATGGAGGCTGTAGGATAATATTGTCCACATAAAAAATGTAGAGCAAAAAACTTTTGCAACGCTGTCTAAATGCATAAATGAGGAAGTGGATCGAAAAGATCTGCATTAACATTAATTTAGTTTTAGGTTAGAACAAATAGCATTGTTATTGATTTTAGTCAACTAAAAATACAAGATTGGTAGGGGTCTACTGCCAAATCTTTATTATTTTTGTTTAGCCATTACCTGTGTACATTCACGACAAAACGTCAATTCTTAACGTACATTACTATGACAGTAAGATTGTCATGCAAGACGGGGGCAATACATTTTAGGAGTGGTTGGGTTAAAAAGTAAAAAGAGAAAAGAATGCTGGCTGCGAAGGTTATTATGGATATTAAAAAATTTTCGTTTTAAAATCTTCGCCAAAACTAAGGATTCATGTAATTAACTACACTTTCGGCCAATCTAATAGTATATGAATATTATTTGAATTTTGCTGTTAGAAATTAAGTTCACCACTGACACCGTGATAAAATTTTATACCCATCTACCTTCATTTGGTATACCAGAAATGAAGATTTAATTTTTGAGCTCCTGAAAATGTTAGTAACACGAGTAATCAGTAACTGTAAATAGATGTCGATAACTGATTTTTAACGCATTGAGCTTCTTTACCCACACCACTTTATTATGTGTGCTCGCTGTATTGGTTGCACTCGACTGTTGAATGTTCCATTAAAGCAAGTTTGCACTTGTATGCTAAGAACGGCATAAAAACAAGTGTTTACCCCCTGCTAGAAAATGCCAATAAAAACTCCTTCTCTAAATAAACGCTGAAAACTCAGTATAAAATATTTACAGAAATATTGGAAACGGCCTAAAATTTGGTCAAGATCTATCATTTGGTGACAGCTCGGATTTGGAGATGAATGTGAATCATGATCTTTCAACAATTATTATATAGGCGCACAGTTAAATGCTGTAGCTATTGCAGCGCTACGCCCAAATTTACTGTATAGCTTTTTAATACATGTCCTGGAAAATTCAAAATGATAATTAGTTGGTATTCAATGTAAGACATCTCTATGTATTATTAATGCTGACAGTAAGGATAATGTTGCAGGGTAATTACACAAGTAAATATCCAGGCTTAAGCATTTTATATCTTTCTGATATACATGTGTCAGTCTATACCGCAATAGTAGTTTGTTCTTATCTACTTTCTTGGTCCTTTGTTTTGACCTTTGTGGTCATTCAGGTTTGAGCAAAGTTTGTATCTCTTAGAGTTACTTGATTGTCTAGTAATGAAAATCAATTAAAAATTGTTTATACACCGTTGAATTTTGAGTAAGAATGTTCTTCTTTTAAAGGTTTGCTTGTAGTTTGCAATCTACAAACGAGAAACCTTGTATCTGAAAAAAAATCTGTACGTTACCTTTACGATGAGGGCCGTGTCGGTCTTTCTGTCCAAAAAGGATTCCTTTTAACAGGATTTGAAATCATGACCATCAGCTGGGTAGATCGACATGCTAACCACTGCACCAATAGATCAACTTTCCATGTTATGAAATATATTTTGCAATTAGTTATTACATGATGATCAGTACAGCTCTCACAGTACACCTGACTGCTTGGGTACTAGTAACTATAATGGTCAACACCTTTAATGAAGGTGCCTTTTATAATAAAGCTTCTAAGGTATTACATTCTAAGGTACTTCAACATAATTCATATTCACAGAATGTTGCATAACCAAATAACTGTATTCACTCAGTATATAAGCTAATCAATTATGGTGTCAGATGAGAGGTTCATTGTGTCAGATGGGAACAGAATGAACTTTTAAAAGGTTATGCGGCGCAACACGTAATTGTTGGAAACTGCAGTTTTGTTAATTCATGTATTAATGCTTTTCAGGGTGAATTTGCACAGTAGATTAATTTTATATGTTCTGAATGAAATTATAAATATTTCAGTTTTAGACACAATTTCTCGTGATCAGATATATTATAGACATAATGGTATGCATAATTTTTATTGGATGAAATAGGGTTGCAAAAACATGCTGCGTGTGAATTTTTGAGAGATATTGTCGGTATATTTTTTACCATTCCTAACAGGCTGCATAGTTTTTTTTTCATTCATTTGTCATAGTCATTCATTTGTGTATTTAGTAAACCCTAATGTTATTACTAAACTTATGCTTACGGGGTGTCTGATTGTGTGTGTAGATGCATCCTCTACAAAACATGTCTTGTCGCTATGCATGGAAAGAAAAGGTATTGATTATGAGATGCTGTTCCCTCTGTATAAGTCGTCCTGCAGCTTGTAGCAACCCTGGAGTTTAGCTTTTGAAGGATTTGTTAAGATCGTTCTTGGTTCATCCACCTTTTGTATGAAATATTTGCATCGATGATATTTTTTAGTTGTTTTTTTTTACTGTGAATGTTAAAAAATAATTATTTGCAGAAGTCAATTGTATGTTTTGTGGCAAGTGGACTACAGTGAAAGGAATAAATTAAGCAACTGATATATTAGAACTTTGGATCAAAATTATTTATTGATGCATTTGTATGTTTGGCAATTTAAAATCGAAATGAACACAACTAGGTGATAAATCAAGTCTTTAGTTATACGTAGTTGGAAGAGATGGCTAGCAGTAACAACTGAAAATATGCATATTTGGATCTCGCTATTCATATATTTGCACTAAAAACAAGGATATCAGCCTTCGATGCTGATTAACACCAATGTTCATTTTGAAAACAAGTCTCCAGGATTTGCCTCAAACCCTTGGAACTGAAAAACATGCATCTCTGCATATCGTTTTGCATACATTTGTACTGAAAAACAATTGTATGTGCCTTTGATGCTGATTAACACCTATGTTAGTGTCTCCAGGACTTGCCTAATATCTATGAACAATTTTCTGTTATTCTGGTACACGGTGAGCCAAGTTACTCAGAGGTAGGCAGAGCTTCAGTTCTGGTAACGTTTTTGCAAAATGTTCTGTTAGAAAATGGACTACTCCTTCTTTTGGTATTAATGCCTATATAAGCTACCAAGGTATCACCTTGCAATTATAGTAGTGGCCATCTCATGCTATATATTCTTTAATCTCTCATGACAATTCCTCACACATACCTTATTATGTTTCAATCAACCTCTTCATATGGTGGTTGGTTTTTGTCACATTTCAAATCACTGGCATTATGTAGTCTCATACATATAAGTTGATATGATTTGTGATGTTGGCATTGTTAGTAGTTTTATTATAAACCTACAGATAAGCTTACAATCGTGAGTTAAAATTGACAAGGCTTTGGCATGCTAAGGTATGTTTTAAGTCAATATGAAGTTATTTCCTAGAATGCTGGGTTTTGTTCATAATTACACATTAAAGAAGAACTTGCTCAAAATTTTAGTAGATTTTATCAGAAAGTATCAGTATTTTTTCTATCATTTGCGATTGTTTTTTATGTTTGAAGTGATCTGACTGTCAAGATATTTTCCTATTATGTGTGATTGTTTTTGATGCTTAAAATTATTTGACAGCCAGAATGTTTCAAGATTAAAATCTACAAAACGTGATCGCAGTTAAAATGCTCAGAAGAAAAATACATCTCCACAAATTATGTCAGCAGTCGTGTTTCCTGTTTGTTCCTCTCGTTGTGACATCAGCTATTGCGATCATGTTGCAGTATTATGCGACTCTATTGACATACACTTTCGGAGAAGTCTGCGTACATCTTTTTTTGTCGATTTTAATCTTAAAACATCCTGGCAGCCAGATTACCTCAAACATCAAAAACAATCACAGATGATATAAAAATAAAAAATACGGACACTTTCTGATAGAACCTGCTAAAGTTTGTGTGAGATCATCTTTAATACTATAGATACATGCATTAAAACCACATCATTTTCTTTCGTAAGAATCTTTTGTAGAATTTTGTTTCAGATGGACTAATATTTTAGCAAAGAATTCAATTCTAATACCAATATAATAATATATTCGGTGTTATTGTCTTAAAACCTTTGATATGTTATACTAAGGAATTGTAGCCTAATTTGTACCACTGTCTTTCCATACAGGCAATATTATATATTATATTGCTATAGTTCAGAAGCCGGAAAAGTTTAATATTTTTAGAGAGTCTGATTTTTGTCAAACTTGTTTAACTACTATAAAGGCAGAACTCATTGAATCTTCCTACAAATATATGAACTTTTTCAGATTGAACTTAAATGGAATTGGCAAAAATCCACAAATCAAGCGAGTTTTGTTATGTGCCAATATTTATTGAATGTTTCATGTTTGCGAAAGATGGAATCGTCACAAAATGCCACGCAAGCTATTCCATTTTCAACATTGCTACATACGCTTATATGTACAGTATCATAAGTAGCAGCAATAAGACGTAATTGGCAACATTCAACATACATGAATGAAATATATATGAACAAACATGTTTTATTATATATATCATATATATGATATATATAATAAAACATATATGCAATGACATGTCATTGCATTGCCGGCAGACCAGGGGTAGGAAATCTAAACTGTGTATGGACACAAATCGAAATATGAAAAAGTTGTTACTGTGTAAAGTTCTCACGTAGCTCATCCACTAACAACTTGCGATACAAAAATCGTCTTGCGATACAAATGATCAACACTCAATATATAATTTGATCAAATACTTGACACTTATCTGAGTTTAGCATAAATTCATTCGGGCCATGAGGTGAACCACTTGAGTGTAATATTTCCTTTGAACTATTTGCACAAATAAAAGCAAGTTTTGCATTCTCCTTGTTCATACTTTCATGCCTCGACTTTACAGTCTGTGGAAAGTCACGGGAAAGTTAATGTTAAATGGTATGCGATAATCGAAACACTGCGCAATATGATCCACATCTGTGCTATTATAGTAGTGTACCAGCACAATATTACCGCTCTTCGCTATTGATTACATGAGCTATTTAACGCTCAAACGCAAGACAGTTATATCTGCATGCCTTGTAATTATGAGATGCCGTATTAACCCGAGTGTTGCAATGGGTGGCCAGCCAGCTGACTGGCTCGGGCTGCTCCGTTAATGCTGCCGTTGCAGTTTCACATCTTTTAGTTTCCTGTTCTTGTTGTTTTTAGCGCTGACTATTGTTAGCTCTTTTGATGAGCAATGATTGGGAGTCTCTTATATAAACATTTATTATTATCAAGTGTTATACCTTGTCACCACTAAAGGTGTGTATATTGACATTGGCTGCAGCGAGGGAAAGAAACTATTGAGTCTCGTATACTGATAATTAACAGATTAGCTGTTTCCTTTATTTTCAGCTGGCAATCATTTTCTACAAATTGGTGTATTACTACTACTGTGTCCCCCCCCCCCTCCCGACTCGTTTAGTCTGCAGGTTTACGTCATCCGTCGTCTGGAAACAGCTAAAATATGCTAGTCGAACGAGTTTTGTTACTCACAGATTTTTATCGAATGTTTCATGCTTGAGAAAGATGGAAACTACGCTTGCGAATGATGTGCAAGAAAATGTCGTGCAGGCTATTCCGTTGTAAGCATTTTCTACACTTGAGTCGTTCCTATTTTGATTTGAGCAGTTCCGAGTACGCTGCGGTGACCTCTGACCTATAATTCCTTATCGTTTTTAACAAAGTGCCCACCTTGTTCCGCAGCATGCAAATGTCCAAATCCGCACAGTGGAAACAGCGCATACACTCACAACATTTTGGTAAATTTGCCAGTATCTGGTTTGTTTTACAAATGAGCTCTATAGTACTGATTGAGACTGAACCAAAGAGGGGCAGATATCGGTATATCGTGTAGAACTTGATTGTGTTATCGATGGAGTGGGCGGCTTGTTTGAATCGTACTGCAGTATTCAGTCGTAAGTTTGTGCGATAAAAAGGTTATACATAACATGATAAGCAACATCTTATCACGTCAGGTTGCTGACAGCTGCTCGTACATTCTCAGTACCACTCCTAGACCTTACTAGTTGTTTGGTCTACTAGTTATGGCCTGGATTGATTTACACCTGTATGGCTGATACAGTTGAATCTTTTGAAAATTGCTATTGATCAAAGGTAATATAAGAACGAATTAAACATAGTTGGGGTGTCTCCTCGTTTCTTAGTTAATGCTTTGGTTGTCGCAACGGTTCATCCCGTCACCTATTGTAGGCTATTGTTGACCTATCATCACCTCATTACTGGCTGCTGCGATGAATGGCTGTAGTCAAAGTACCTGCGAACAAGAACACCTTTGAACAGTGTTAGTTTCTCAGTTTGACTTAATTTTGGTTGAAATGCCCAAAACAATGAGGGGTTTGTTTTTTATTCAAAAGCTGGTATGATACTCTTTCTGAAATCACCCCTAGACCATGAAGTTTCAGTGATGTAGATGTGCTTTTACATATTTGGATTAGCATCTTCCTCGAGGAATTTCAAAAGACTACTTATAGACCTAGCTTAGAGTTATCCCTCACCATAAGGTATTAATGAATCTAGCATAGAGTTATCACTCACCATAAGGTATTAATGAATCTAACAGAGTGATCGCTCACCATAAGTTATTAATAAATCTAGCATAGAGTTATCCCTCACCATAAGTTGTTAATGAATCTAACATAGAGTTATCCCTCACCATAAGGTATTAATTAATCTAGCATAGAGTTGTCCCTCACCATAAGTTATTAATAAGTCTAACATAAAGTTATCACTCACCATAAGTTATTAATAAGTCTAACATAAAGTTATCACTCACCATAAGTTATTAATAAGTCTAACATAGAGTTATCACTCACCATAAGCTATTAATAAAACTAGCATAAAGTTATCACTCACCATAAGTTATTAATAAATCTAGCATAGAGGTATCACTCACTATAAATTATTAATAAATCTAGCAGAGTTATTACTCACCATAAATTAGTAACAGGGCACTGGCTAGGGTAGGTTTTGTCTCAAAATGTATCGCCAAAAATAAACTCCACCTGGATTATATATAGACATTAAACTGTCAAAATTAAGTTATATGGCTTTGTTTTAACTTGTACGTGAATAGGTTTGTTGCGTTGCAAAATTACCCTTCGTCGATCATGTTACCTAAAAAGGAAAGTTATTTTTGTTCAAGAACCTATTCACATAAAGTACACCAAAGCTGAATTAGACAGTCTTATGCGTTTGATACTGCCTTTTGTGTTCTCACTATTCACCTGGTGTTAGTAACAGCCTTGCAGTGAGTCACCCATTTGCTAAGGTAAATGAGCAAAGCAGAAATATGTTTTCATTGGAAGGGAGAGCTTTGTCAAGGTTCCTTGATGCTGGAGTACTATGAATGCCTCATTATCTTCTGTCTATATCTGTAGTGAGATTGCTAAGGTACTTGATAGCGCAGGCAGCTAGTCTGCTAGTATGATGTTGCCTTATCCTCATCTCGGTGCCTCATAGCGCGACACGGACTGGCTGCCAGTATACCTTTAACAAGCCATACTTTTTTGTGGCAAGTTCCATTTGTTTTATGCTCCGATGTAGTCTCTAGGGAGGATTCATATAGAAAAGACCCATTCATTTTCTGTTATCCTTGAACTACAGTACATCCTTGTGCATAAGCCGTACCTGTGAACGTAAATTTTTGTGTAACAGTTTGGGGTGTGGCTTATACAGCCTTTCTAAGGATTACATCCGTAAACCTCTCACTAAGTTCGGGTTTACTGTACCTTTTAGATTGTGCGAAATGCTATAAATAATATATTCAACAATAAGACGCTAGGAAATATTTAGTAGGGGAGAGTTGGGTACATCGTTTTGAAACACCCCTCAAATTTCTTGCTTGTTCACATCATTTTGAATTCTTACCTCACTAACTAAAGAGCTTTCAGGTCATCTTATGATATCTCTTGATTGCATGAAATCAAAAGAACAGCAATTTAGGTGAGCCATGATTTTTTAAAATTTATTGGTAATTTTTTGCTCTTTTATTTTTATATCCAAATTTAGAAAATGGCACATCTTTGTACATCATCTCATGTTAACAAAAGTCAGTGGAGGCAGCTATAGACATGTTCTCTGCACAATGCGCCCACCAACTTCATGATGTTACATCATCCCGAGTTGCGTTGAATATTTTGGTTACTCAGTCATTTGGGGCTCGGTGAAACATGAAGTTTATGAGGCAAGTTGCAACAATGTGTCTCAATCTTGCCCCATTATTCTTATGGAGGGGAACAGCTCGAGTAACGTTGAAGCTGCGGTGTGATACAAACCTTGATGACATGGCTAAAAGTTCATCCTGATGATAAAGATGAACCCTTAAATTTCTGGACAATGATATCTTGGCTGCAAATACTAACATATAGAAAGACAAGTTTGATCTTTAGATCAACATGTATATATATGTTTAGTTGTACTGTGGAAGTTTGTTTGTTGTGATTGTTGTACACCGTGTCTTCAAGTTCATAGCCAACTCTTTTCAAGTTTTTCTTGCTCAAATACTTGGTAGCAATTTGAATTGTTTGGCTGAAAATAAATTTCAAGAAAACCATTCTGAAATTAAAATTTACTATGAAAGTCAAGGACGTTTCATTGTGCCCCATAGGATGTTTCAGCGTATCCCCTACTGGGGCACGTTGAAATGATATGGGCACGTTTGTGATATTTTCCAAAGTATACAACCAGCAGAACTGACATTTGGCATACAAATGTAAAACATATTTCTGCATCCTATGTGATAAAATTATATTCCAATATTTTAGTAAAACTTGCCAAAAATGCATTATTCGTTACAACGTGCCCCACCCTCCCCTACTTGTACTCATGTAATGAGGTCATTAGTCATGGTCACTGTTATGTGGCATCTCTAGTACTTAGTTCAATTCGTCACTTTGCTTTTCGTTGATGCGAAAAACTACAGCAGCATTTCGACTGGTAGTTTCCAAAGCTACATTCACAACTTGCAATTTGAGCGCAGCGTCGTATTCTGTCCTTATTGATGACATGGGTTAGAAATTGTGCTCGCTGATTTGGTACTTGTGTACTGTGGTTTGCTAAAGCAGTAACACTTTCTTCCCAAAGGTAAGAACACTCATTGTTCGATTGCCACCTCATCTGCCAACGCGGGCAAGTGACGATAGATGGAGGTAGTAGCTTTGGAAAACGTCTGCTATTTTGCTAGATTAAATTAATCGTGTTAAAAAATAAGTAAAACAAAAATGGCTTATATTAGCTGTATACATGTAACTCAACAAGTACTTACAAAGTTTGGACTCCGGCCTGTACATGATAAAGGCTCATACATAAGGATTTATGGTAGTTAACGATGTCTCTTTCTTATTCTCAAATTCTTCACACTTTTGATTTTGAGCTTATAAATGGACTATTTTAGCCCGAGTTCAAAGTTCCTGACTTATCGTTAAAAGAGTGAATAATAAAGATTTAGATTGCTTCTATTATATGCTGTCGAAAACGACTACATTTCAACTTATGTAATTATTCATAATTGTTGCAGATTACTTGATCTATATTTCCCTGTGTGAAAGTTGCTGCAGGACTAGTATGTCGGTGACTGCGGTGACTGAGTTTTATAATGACTAATGAGATCGCTATGCGCAGGGCTAGTCGCTGATGTAAATGCAGATAGGTTTGGGATGGTGGGAACAATATTATGACGGACGATCACCGATTATTCTGGGATGAACGGTGACATACTGAGATATAGTGTGAAACAGCTTTCAGTAAACGACGGTGTAGCCACATTAATGATGCATTGTTATCGTTTCATGTATTTTTTTGGAGTTGTCTACCATTTAGTATGTGATCATTCACTTTAGATATCTTTTCCAACACTTTGGTCTGCTTCGGCTCAAAAAACATCTTTTTAGAATCTCTATTCTCTTGCTTGTGAATTTGATGACCTTTTCAACTGGTAATCGGACAAAGCAGAACTGTTGCTTCTTTCAATTATTGTTTTCACACAGAATGATCACGGTTTCTCTAACCAGTAGATTCTCACTTTTTCTCTAGTTTGTCAAGTTTCACACTGTGCCACTATTAAATTTTTAGTGAGTCAAATAAATTATGTACAGCCTTTCTTAGATGGCTTTTGGATTAACTGGTGTACCTCAAAGCGACACGCGAAACAGAATATCGATCAATACTGATCGTTTAATGGCGTAGGCGATAAGCTTTCATATAATTTGTGGTGTATCCACAAGTGTGGATTTATCTTCTACCTGCCTCTCTCAGGGATGTGCAACCAATATTCTTTCAATGATTCGAAAAGGAATGCGATGAAAACATTTTAGCGTGCAACAATTTTGTTTGTTATAAGCCAAGTGCTCACTTTCGTAGCCAACGAGTTTTAAACCACTTGTAAAGATTTTAATCCAAGCATTTTATTGCTAACATAGGCTACCCTACACAAATTGGTTTTTCTCGCACTGTCATCATTTTGACTATTTCTTTTTTCTATGATCATTTTAAATGAAAATAAAACTGCCTTACAATTCAAAGAGCAACTATGAGTACCAAATTTTGTTCCAATGTAGAATGGTCCACTTGCGTTAGAAATGTTCTGGCGCACATGAGATGGCTTATGTTTTGCAAGAGTAATCCAAAACTTTCTCTTTCCAATGAGACCTACCCATATGACTGCCCCTGAGTGGTCCTCTTGACAATGGTAAATGTTTACATATCGATCTAGCGATGCTGACAGCAGGACTGATGGTTGGACTGAGAAAGCACATATTTGTGTGATAGTATCAAAATCTTTCTTTCCACAAGCTGGTTTACACTATATCGCCGTACGACAGCGTTTTTTTTTTGGCGTTCATCGTCGATTATGTGAACCGTAAACCGATGGCATTGACGAAGCAACGCAGATACGTAGAGAAAGATTGCAGCTTTTAAAATTTCCTGATGTTTCACCGAGCACCGACGACTACGCGGACTGCGTGATCTATTTATTTCCGTTCATGATAGTTGCTGCGGGACTAATATTGGATTAAAGGACACGAAAATAGAGGTTTCTTCACGATAATTTAAAAAGAAAAATGAAAACACCACGTCTTGGAGTATTTGTTGATGCAAACACGGATGGGTTTGTGATAGTGGGAACATAGTTATCATCGACGATCAACGAAGTATTGTGGCATCAACGCCGAGATACGGCGATATAGTGCGAACCAGCCTTTAGTGCTTGCGAGTCTGCTAGCTTTGTCCGCGTTCAAGTTTGTTTTATCAGTCAATATGCTTTTGTTGTTCTAGTTTCCAATTTTATTATTTTTCAAGTATTGTGTTTTATTAACTAACCCATTCGCTACAAAAAGCCTCTATAACGGTTCGCCTTAGTGCCTATACAAAAACATTGATGACAGATCACAGAGTTTACAGATCCACCCAAAATTCTGTCACAATATATTTAGGATATTGGGGTTATCATTTTTCAAAAAATGAACCAATAGGTTTTGTTTTTACTCAGAGTTCGCAACAAAATGTAGCAGTTTCTAAAAGCTTTTATTTTTGATTTTGAGTTCATGATGAATGAAACGAAAAATGTAATTAGCGGTCTCAACATATTTTTGCTCGTGAAATTGTTAAACATTGCACCATAAATGTTTCTGCTAACTATATTTTTATATTAGAGAATGGGAGTCTGCACTTTATTTGAACTGCGAAAATGATAGCGTTTTTTTTGCAGCTGGTTTCACTGAACTAAAAAACATTAAACATGGCCTTTGTTTGTGGAACGCATTGATTCTTATGCCGAGTTTTCTGCTGATCTCAAAAAACTATAGATTAAAGTTCTATCACAGAAACTCGAGCTTTCACAGCCAAAATACTGATTGTATGTCAACAAAAACCTTTTGGCATGAATTAATTCCGTCGAAACAAGCAAAAAACTCCCTAGTGAAGAGTTAGTCACAGGAAGGGACAATCAGTAGACTGAAGGGAATGTTGATGGTTTGGAGTTTTCAGATTCAGACCTTTTAGTGTATAAGAGTTGATGCGCTTCCGACCCCCTTATATGTGGCTCATCAATTTATGAATGGTGCTGAGTCAGCTGGCGTCCATTAGCATTGTTTATGCATATTTAGGAACTTTAGAGAAGATATATTGCTAATTGCTTTGTTCAATGAATATATTGTGTAATCCTTTGAATGACTGATCTCTTTATGAAGGTGTAAATACACCTTCTCATGAGGCAGCCTGCCTAGTGATTGCTTATCCTAGTGCGTTTGGTGTACGTACTTTAGCCTTTTGCCTTGTGCAGGGTTGTCTTCTTTTGTCATTTTTGAGACACGATCTATGCTTGGCTTTTTCTTCTTTTTTTTACTTTTGACATCTAACTAAAAAATCATAGTTTTTTGACAATTGCTAATGCTAATAAAAAGGTATACATGCATACCGTGTATTGTGCGAAACAGAACTAAACTATTAATCGTCGTGTCATGAGAAGACAATTCCTTGTCCTCAGCTTTATAAATAGGAGCAATGTGGCTTAAAGGTAATCATTGTGAAGTTATTTTGATGTCTAGTAGTTGGTTTATTGTTTAGCTTTACAGTTATGTCAGAAAATTAAAAAATGTTCACTAAATATATGTGTTATATATAATTTTTATCCGTATAAAAGATGAACCCACACAAAACTAGTAGATTTTATCAGAAAGTATCTGTATTTTTCTATTATTTGAGATTGTTTTTGATGTTTGAAATGATCTGACTGCCAGGATGTTTCAAGATTAAAATCGACAAAACTTGATCGCAGCTAAAGCGCTCAACCGGTCTAGTTTATTGGGCATACCTTATCAGTCTTATCATCTATATTGTTACTATTGGTCATTGTCTGTCCGCCTGTTTGTTTTTCTGTCATACAACACAGAGAACAAAAATTTGCACAATTGTTAGGAGGCCGGGTGGCCGATTAGCTCAGTTGGTTAGAGAGTCAGCACAATAAGCTGAAGGTGACGGGTTCAAGCCCCATACCTCTTGTACTCTGTTATATTTTCATATTTCGATTAGTTTAGTTGAGAACAGTTTCCATAGACTTGGGTGGTTGAACCAAAACATAGTCTTCAGTTATCTCCAAATTGGTTTTACTAAAAATGTATGTTTCTCTCGTTTGCTTTCTTCCTGTAGAGCATTCACTACCTCCAATGCGTTTAGCCATTTTGGTATAAAGTTTACAAAAATCGTTATAGTGCAAACCATTAGTGTGACCCGAAGCATGTAGAATGGTAAACCAGTAGACTCTGACTGTTATTGTACTTGTGCAAGTTGTTTTATAAATCAAGAAGTTTGGATTGTCAATGTGCATGACTCATCAATGTAATAAAATTGTGCTTTATGTGACCTCGGACAGTATGAGTCACTCACTGTGTTTCCATGCTTTGAAGGGTTCTGAGTTGATTAAACTCAGAACCATAGAGACAGTAAAATCAAACCTATTTCGTTTTGCTAAATCTGTGCAAAGGTATTCGTGGTGAGAAACTGAGTCTACTATAACAAGTTTTGTTTTGAGAAATACTACATCACAAATCCTCGAAAGATCTATATATAGTGCAACTCTGAATCGTTGAAACGGTAGGGTGTGAATTCGTCAGCATCGGGCAACTCCTAACCATTCGAAACATGGACACAGTGATTGATACTAGAAAAAGTGCCTTCAACAAAAAGCGTTTCAACAGGATGTTACATAGCTTTGGTTTCTGTACTGGTTCTCCATGAACGTTGCTACATGGAATTTTGTTCTTGTATGGTTATTGCTATGGGGCTAACTACATTCTTAGCTGTTTTATAATAAGTTTAATAAACGCCGTCGGTGTTATAAAGGAAAAATTATATACTTTAGCATTAGTAGCAAGAGTTCAAGGTCATTACTCCTCTCTAATCCTATAAGTTATTTCTAATACTAATTGGATGCCTGGCTTCACAAGAGCTGAACAATGTGTAGGCGTTACACCCAGTTGAATATAAGCATTTTTATAGCTGCTGTTTGATCTATACTGATTTATATGCTCGTACATAGTCCATCGCGGTTAATCCGCCGAGTCTGCGTCGTCTGCAAGATGAAAAAGGCAAAAACCCATTTTCAAACTAAAGTCAATCGACTTTAGTTACTCGCAAATTTTTATCAAATGTTTCATACTTGCGAAAGATGGAAACAGCTCTTGCAAATGATGCGTGAAAAAATACCATGCAAGCTATTCCATTTTAAACATTTTCCATACTTCGGTCGTTCCTATTTCGAAACTGTGATGATGAGCAAGAAAGGAGTACACGGCGATGACCTGTGGCATAGAATTCCTTCAAGTTTTCGCCAAAGCATCCGCAACATGCAAGTGTCTATTGAAACACTTATCGCATGGTAATCCAATGTGTGCACAACTCCAAATGTGCATCGTCTGCACAATGGAAACCTAGTGTCCGTGAACCTAAGTGTAACCCAAGGTCGCCATAGCCGTGGCTTCACATTATTCATTATGCTTTATTATTCTTGTTCACTAATTCTATTTTTGATGAGTACAATTTTAATATTTTTGAAACATTACCAGCAACTAATAGCCTACTGTTGGGTTAATTCTTTTTGGTATTCATTAAGACTAAAAAAGAATTTTTTGAAAGTATCCTTGATCACGTAGTTGAATGGTTTGAGGCAGCCATAGTCTAGTGGTGTAGAACTCCTGACCTACAGACAGCAGGCTGATGTTCAAATCCCCAAATGGCCATTTGTTGTGACAGGAATGACATCTAACCTTAAATTACATTTTGCAGACATAGACATCTCATAGACTTCCTTGAATTGTATCATGCATAGACATGGAAACTACTATTCATTATGTTTGTTTCAACTTGACACCGTTTTCTTGTTAGTGTCAACTAACTCACCAAAGTTCAGGACTCGTAGCTAATAAAGGAAGCTCTGAAGAATTCTGATACAGAATTGATGTGCTGATGGTACTGTGATGAGAAGATCTGCTGGACAATGAGTCATACACTTCTATAATATGGGTGAGCTGGTAGACACCTACACATTATTGCAATCGTAAGTTTTTATTTGTAATTGCAAGCGGTGATCGAAAGAGATCCTGGAGAAGCCGTCTACAGACAAACTTTTGTGTCAAGTCTTTGGCTCAATGAGTTAATGTCTATGATACGGTTTGGATTGACAAAAGGTCGATACATAAGAAAATCGTTAAACTATATAAAGATTAGCCGACATTGTGCCTGCAAAGATCGACGCAGATGAGATCTATACTGTTTGATCGACACAAATTAAATAGAATATATTGCTCATGAAAGAAAGTTGACTCAATCGCTATGTTTCCATGACATGCATGATGCGCAGGATTTGGAGTTGTGCACACATTGCGTTACCGTACGAGTTAAGTGTTTCTATGAACATTCGCATGATGCGGATTGACTCCGGCGTCTTGTTAAAAAAGGGTAAGAAATTGTACGCTATAAGTTAATAATTGGCGACGCAGTTAGCGATGCTTGTTTTAGCAATGCAAACGCGTGAAACTCGATCGAGAAAAGATGACGGAAGTATTGAAAATGTTAAAATGGAATAGCTGACACGGTATTTTAATGCGTATCATTCGCAAATGCGATTTACATTATTCGAAAGCATGATGGATTTGATAAAGTTTTGCGAATCGCAAAGCTCGCTTAGCTTGCGGATTTATGCAGTTTTCATGACCCGTATAAATTGCGGATTGGCTCAAATTTGCAAATCATGCGCGTCATGGAAACATAGCGTGAAAGAGGGACCAAAATGCCAAAACGTCGCCACAATAAATAATAGTAATAAATATGGCCTCTACCTACCTTGACACACAGTTATTATTTAGACATTCATACTCATCAACTCACAGAAGGATATGACATGGTCGATCAAATTTGTCATAGACAACGGCTCAATGAGTCACTGTCCATAGGATATAGTTGATAGACTAAAGATCGATGCATATGTTAGAAAATCGGTTAAAAACAGTCAAGAACTGATGTGCCAGGAAATATCAACAAAAATTGAGTCAATACAGTTGCTACTATACAATTTTAGGGATCTACCCTGTTGGGAATATATTGTTCATGGAAAACAGTTGTTTCAGAAAGATCAATTCAAAGACTTGCTAAAATAGTCATTTTATTGCAAAGCAATGAATATTGCAATTAAAAATTTAGATCGGAAAAGGTTTTTATAAATGATGAAATTAAAAATTGAAACAGCAAAATAAACAACAACTTTTTAAACTAAGCCATTCATTACAGTTACCGTATCATTAAGTTGATTAAAAAACTGTCGATCTCACTTAGTGCCATGGACACATATCTCTACGTTTTAACAGAGTCATCTTTCAGAAGATTGACCTCATTTTAGTTACAGACAGTGACAAATGTTCTGAATTGAGTAGTAGTTCTAGTAAACTCACACACTGCCAGTCATAGGGATGGCAGCGATCACCCCAGGTAGTTCCTGGAGACCTACATGTAGAGTGATTCACCCACAACGCCGCCTCATTTGGCTGCGTACCACAAATCAGCGCTAAAGGAAAACTTTCTCATACCTTATAAGGCTGTTTATTTACACTCTGTTCCTTCCTGATGGCGTTCTGCAATGAGACAAAGAGATGGGTGATGAACAGCAGCATTGCAACCGGAGAATGATGCTGCCTTGTTTATGCATGATTCAGAAATGGGATGACAAATATGGATGATTTTAGGAACTTTTAGAGAATGTGAGATAGTTCCTGGAAAGTCTGTAAAGGATCACCGTTAGTCAAAGTTTAAGAGATCTTATGAGAAAGTATATAGATATGTTTCCATCATTTGAAATGCCGTACGTTGCTTTAGATGATTTGACTGCCAGGATGTTTTAGGATTAAAATCGACAAAACTTGATCGCAATAAAAGTGCTCAGAAAAAAACCTCTTCCAAAATGATGTCAATGGTTGCACTTCCTGTTTGTCCCTCTTGTTATGACATCGGCTATTGCATTCAAGTTACAGTGTTACACGTTTCTATTGATATATATATATATAATTTATATATATATTTTTTTTATTGATATATATATATATATCAATAAAACAATGATATAATTATTATATCATTGTTTAGTTAATATATATATATATATATATATATATATATATATATATATATATATATATATACATGCTACAGACAGTACTGTTTCGGCTATTGAAGCCTCATCAGTGCAGCTCAGAGCTTTGGCAAGGGACACAAATCCCATTACCAATGAGAGTTGACTTCCTGCCATGAAACGACTAGGTTGCCTCACAGACTTTAAGAAAGTCAATGTGCTGGCACCAGAGTGCTCAAATCACAAAAGTGATGAGCTTTGCACAAAGGCTAATAGTGCCGTACCTATATATATTATTTATATATATATATATAAATTATATATATATAATTTATATATATATATTTTATTTGATATTTGCTTTTGATTGTCGAAATAAGACTTCAAATATAGCCTCAAATACATTGCTGTAGATGTCTCAAGTGATTTAAAGATAGGTTGGTTGGAAATTGTTCCGTCGTTTTGCTCTAAATGCTGTGTAAACATAGGAATACCTGATGCTGATGGTACCTCATATTTATCGCTTATAAACATTATGTATGACTATTGACATCAATTTTAGGAAAGTCTGGGCACGTTTTCTTCCGAGTGTTTAGGCTGCGATCAGGTTTTGTCGATTTTAATTTTGAAACATCCTGGCAGTCAGATCACCTCAAACATCAAAAACAATCTCAAATAATAGAAAAATATCTTTACTTTGTGATAAAATATATTAAAAATTCAAGTAAAGCTTTAAGTAAAACATAACGGAATTACGACCCTGAACTGATGTTTTATATAGCTTAACTTTCTTGAAGCGTGCTTCACTTTAGTAGTCGTACAGCATAACAGACGTATGATACAGATGGAAATGTTATCTTCATCAAACGTTTTTGTATGTACCGTACGTCTTTCACACGTGACCTGCAACCAAGAGGTCAGGGTTAATAAACCTGATTATTGCTATAATTGACTGAAGCAGCACATTTTGAGCCATATTATATTTATGCATATACATTTTTCCTTCTATATCGATTTCGAACTTTGGAATCACCTGAGTTTTGACGAGTAAGCTGCATATCTGCTGAGACTAAATTTTGTTGTTATAGTTTTGACGGTGGTGAATGTTTTAATTTTCAGGGCTAGAGGACGATGACAAGGCGCTGATAGACGCTGCGAAGGAACGGAGAGAGATTGTTGAGAGATATGAAAAGGTGAGATGAGTTTGATTTTTGGTTGACACTTCGTTCAAGTGCCTATTGTAAAATTTAACAGGCATTGCAAGAGTTAGTGATGTAGATGGAACAGGCACTATGTTTCCATTGTGCGGGTGATGTAGATTCGGAGTTGTGTGCACATTGAGTTATCGTACGATAAGTGTTTCAATGGATATTTGCATGTGGCAGATTAACAGGGGCGCTTTTTGAGAAAATATACCGAATTCTATGCCAGAGCGGCATACTCCTTTCTCGCTTAGCAGCGCGCCTTCAAAGTAGGAATGATTGGAGTGTGGGAAATGTTTAAAATGGAATAGCTGCACGGCATTTTCTTGCGTATCATTTACAAGTGCCTTTTCCATCTTTAGCAAACATGAAACATTTGGTAAAAGTTTGCGAATAACAAAACTCGCGGGACTTGCCGGTTTCTGTTGTTTTTATCTTGTGGATGAAGTAAACTTGCGGATTATCCACGTCATGAAAACGGAGTGATGAAGAAATAAAATGACAACTTAGTGGCAACAAGGTATCCTGATGACCTTGATCTATAATACTGTTACTTGAGCAACCTTTGCTATAATAAGAAGGGTGTCTGTCTGTCTGTCCGTCTATTTGTCCGAAGCCAGGGTTAGAAGTTAGAATAACAATTGTTTTCAACCAGGCTCCAACTCTCAACACATAACATTTAATTTAAAACAAAGGCATTATATAAAACTAGGTAGAAAATATAAAAACTTAATTTGTATGTAAAAACAATAAATTAGTAAAACACTAATCTGTAAATAGAGTTTTTTTGTTACTTTGAGGACACGAGTGAACGCATCGGCTTAGGTTTAGTCAGGCTTGGGAGGTTGGGATAAAAGATTGCTTTGAACGGGATTTGAACTTCTGACATTCAGCTTAGTAACCCGACACTCTAACATCTGCACTATTCAACGGCCTTCCCGCAGTCTAGAATACTGTGGATACTTATTACCTGTATCGGCACTCCCTAAACTGCCAGGGCACTAGCAATAATTGATAATTGATTGGTATTAATAATAAAGACACCTCTGAAATTTACATGATCTTTAAACCATAACTGTCACGAACAACTTTTATTGTTTTTACTAGGTAAATCAGACACGCTGATTCCGATTTTGTACTCAAAATAAAGATTAGTCCACTAACCTTCAAAGTCATTTAGGCTTTTTTAAAGCGTTTCAATATCCGTTTCGAAAACAACACAATCGGCATTACAAGCTCCGCCCATAAATATGTGACGAAACCTAGCTTTTTCAGAAACGGAAGTTAGGAAAGTTTAGTCCGATTTAGAATAATAGAGATGGGTGTCTTAAAACCCATTATTATCTAAATCCAGCCTGTAAAATAATTTCAGTTTTTTATGAAAGGGATATAAACTATTTAAAATTGCTCGCAGCTTGTTACATGACGTTTAAATGGGCTGGACGCCGAGAAAAATGAGCTCAAAAAGCGCGGTTTTATCACGAGCTAGCGTTGTTATCGCGCTTTTTAAATATGCAATGCTAAATAGCTTATCTACCTTTCAGAAAAGACTGATATTATTTTTAAAGCTGGATTTAGATATTAATAGATTTTAAAACACCCATCTCTATTATTCTAAATCGGTCTAAACATCTCTACGTAACTTCTGTTCCTAAAAAGCTAGGTTACGTCAAGTATTTATGGGCGGAGCTTGTTATGCCGGATCGTGTTGTTTTCGAGACCGATATTAAAACGCTATAAAAAATCCTTTATTACTCTGAAAGTTAGTGGCCTAATCTTTATTTTGATTACAAAATCGGAATCAGCATGTCTGATTTACCTAGTAAATACGATAAAAGTTGTTCGTGGCAGTTATGGTTTAAATGGAATACAGGAAGAGAATACGTTTGCGATCCCAAGAGGTTCATGTAGGATTTCTCTTGCATAATTGTTGCCTGAATCGGTGAGTCAGATGAAACAGCTTTAGATGAGCTGTGATTGGATAGACACAATTGATGCTTTGTTCAAGTTCTGTCCTCTTGAGCGCTAGGCATTAAGACTTGATCATCCTCCATTGAGCAATGAACTCTATTGATCAATGACCTTTATTGATCAATGACCTCTATTGAACATGTTGGCTCAATTTTCTCTTAATCCAGGGTCGAGATCCTGACGCGAAAATAGATGAATGGGAGGATCCTGCCTTAGAGATCTACCATACGACAGACAGATATGGTTTCATACGGTAAGCATTGGTCTCTTTGCTTCCCAAGTGTACAGATATTTCCTTGTAATAAATACTTCCACTGACCTGTTGTGGAGAATTTCTACTTAGCTTTACTCCTAATTATTGCATTTCTAACGGCTATATCCTCCAACTGACCAACAGATTCATAAACTTTTACTACAGAGTTCATCTCTTAGTCTGAGCGTATGGAAGAAAAACTGTAGGCGCGTGACTGCGTGTACGCCCTTCAGTTTACATCTAGCGAACATAATTCATAATTTTTTTCGGTATAGTTACTGCTTAGTTTCTTTCCTGAATGTTTTTACAAGGCAGGCTGTGCTTCTAACTGGTTCTCATAATTTGCATATACTCGTTTGATAAGGCACCATACAAGCAATGCTCTATTGTTTCTGAGAGTCGTTTGTCACCAAGAGAGCCTCATTCCATTGAGATATGCATCACTTGAAAAGCTCTGATACGTTCCACGATTAACTAAGCCGGGTGACGAGAGGGCACTTGACAGGAAGTGCGCAGCTTTCATGGCAACCCAATTTATGACATTGTTATGCTATGCGTTTGTTTGCTGCCAGCAGCCTTAAGCCTGGTTCCCATATCGATTGCGAGACCCCGGCGGTAATTTTGCGCAGCAAAACACTTGCGACGCTAGGCTTGGCGGCTTCTGTTCACATAAAGCTGCACCGCTAATAATTGCATAAAAAATGTTTGCTTGCCATGCTATTTCAAAAATGCTGACCTTCACCTGTACAGTGCATTTCGGAAAGGTTTCGCTTGCGGCTCTTCGCGAAAGTTGAACAGCGCTGAACCCTTGCGCTGACTCTCGGAACTCGACGCGTGGGTTCACATTTCACTGCTGCGGTGCTGTCGCAGGTGCTTGCGGGGTACACGGGAACCAGGCTTAATGTGACTCTTCTATTACTCATTGAATCGAGTGGTCGTAGTTGGCAATCTGTACTAGTCATATCTACTTGTACTAGTTGTAACTACTTGTACTAGTTGTAACTGCTTGTACTAGTCATATCTACTTGTACTAGTTGTAACTGCTTGTACTAGTTGTAACTGCTTGTACTAGTTGTTACTGCTTGTACTAGTTGTAACTGCTTGTACTAGTTGTAACTGCTTGTACTAGTTGTAACTGCTTGTACTAGTTGTAACTGCTTGTACTAGTTGTGACTGCTTGCGACCTTCTATACTAGTTACTCGGAATGAATTCCGCGTGTCAGCCAGTCAACCATCATTATCTTTCGGTATTGCAATATTTATTTTAACAAGAGCCGTGTCTGTCCGTCCCTCTGAAGCCACACTTGGATGTTCAGAAAAAAAGATTGTGTCATCCAGGATTCGAACTCATGACCATCAGCTTCATAGACCAACACACTAACTACTGCATCAGTTGATTTACCTTCCATGTTATAGAATTATGGTACATATACTTATTTTTGGTACTTTATTTGCAGACCTGACAATCTCTCACAGTACACTGGACTGTCAGGGTGCTAGTAATAATACAGTAGACACTCTTATAACGTAAATTCTATAAAATGTAAGAAATTTATGAAAAGTTTTTGCTTCGCTCTACGTAAAAAATTCCATGTAGCGTAAAGTGGTGAGTCGGTGCAAGTTCTCAATTTCGATATGAATAACGATAGTCTTGTAGTTAACCTTAGAACATCTTTATATCTCCATGGTTGCAGCTCTAGATCACAAGCTGCGTACTACTTCCTCTCGCAGAACAGCTTATCAGGTTGTTAGCAGTAAGTCCTGCGTTGCCCAGGATTTTTTTCATGTTAAATCAGATATCCTGCAGGGCTTGTCTGAGAGGCTGGTTTGGAGGCAGGGCTTGTCTGAGAGGCTGGTTTGGAGGCAGGTCTTGTCTGAGAGGCTGGTTTGGAGGTATGGCTTGTCTGAGAGGCTGGTTTGGAGGCAGGGCTTGTCTGAGAGGCTGGTTTGGAGGCAGGGCTTGTCTGAGAGGCTATTTTGGAGGCAGGGCTTGTCTGAGAGGCTGGTTTGGAGGCAGGGCCTGTCTGAGAGGCTGGTTTGGAAGCAGGGCTTGTCTGAAAGGCTGGTTTGGAGGCAGGGCTTGTCTGAGAGGCTGGTTTGGATGCAGGGCTAGTCTGAGAGGCTGGTTCTCACAAACCTGATGAGTTTTGAAATCAAATATTTTCCATGACTTTGCGAAAGGCACGGGGTACTTATGTGTCATGTTTGGATGAAGTTGATCAAAAAATGTGGAAACACATAGCATATATATATCCATATCTCAGTGTTTGTCTGTCATTCGTCTGTCCAGATATAGCGATAAAGCTTTATAACGAAAAATCACCTTCATATTGGATGTAAACTCACGACATTCAAGTTACAAGTTACTAACGCGCGCGTGTAACTACTAAGCTAATCCATTCTTATCTTTCCCATTGCTCTCACCATATACTGTATATCCATTACGCGATTGCACACTCTAAATGTGTACTTTTTTTTATTAATTATTATTAATTACCTTTTGTGTTTGTTATTGTTTGAAATTTGTTAACTTATTTGCAACCATCCGCAAGTTAACTCGTGAAATATATCGTAGCTAGGCTCCCAACACAAGTTATCTCGCCTTGGAAATTTACTCTTTCCATGTACAGTTATTTCTAAGTTATAGAAGCAAACTTTTTATTAGTTTGAAAGAAAAATTTCTGGTCAATCAGAAAAACTTACAAATTTGCCTCAATGATATCTCTGGCAAAAGTTATAGCCAAAATGCTAAACAGATACCAATGTCTACCTAAGCCGCAAATCATCGCGGTGACTTTAAATTTTATCATTCATGATCAATTTGTTTCAACTCCAGATGTAAGATGCAGATTCATAAGTGGTAAAACATTGAAAGACTGCATTTAACTCAAATTAAAACATTGTTTTTAACATTTCAAAGTTTTTATTATTTTTTGATTCTGCCAATTTGAATCGTTATGCTCGAATAAAATGAACTTTTTCAGGCAGTCAGCCGTAGTCGGCCTAAAGTTATCATTCACTTTCGATAGGATCATATCGATTCTTAGAGTTGTCTATGAAATCTGAAAAGTCAAGAACAGAGTTATTGAACATATTTTTATTAATTGAATTATGTTTATGACAGTTTATTTGAGTTATATTAGCATGTAGATTAGCTATGTTTTGGTTTGAAGGATGATACTCGCGAGAAAAAGTTCGAAATTGGAGTTTCATGGTTTTCATGTACACGACTAACTGCATATGTATAAACTAGAAATTCCACTGTCATACAGCCCACGACCAAAGAGATGGCCAGAGATATTGGCAAAAAAATAAAGGGTACTGATGGTTGAGAAATGCAATATTAGCAATCAAATGGCTCTGCAGTGCAATAGGATAACTGCAATGGTAGCTGTAATGTACTGGGTGTGGGTGTTATTATATACAACAATAAGCAATAATGAATGGAAAAGATGTTTATATTTTCCCCCTGCAATAGGAGAAATGCAATATTGGCCAATATTAGAAGTAAAATGCACTGATATTCTTAGAATAATCAATTTTATTAATATAGTAATAATAGAAAACCAATACACAATTTTGTTTACATTTCAAAACGTCATAGGTAGCAATATCGAGAAGTTGTGGTATTTATATAGGTTTTTAGAAAATTTATTTAAAAAGTGTTTGGTCATGACAAACAAAAACAATGAAAGGAAAATATTACACGTTTATATCTCTCCCTTGCAATAAGAGAAATGCGATGTTGGCCAATATTATAAGTAAAATGCACTGATATTATTAAAATAACCAATATTGTTAATATAGTAATACAGCAATAATAGAAAACCTATGAGCGTTCACGCGTCTCGAATATTTCTGCAAACTGCAGCAAAATAAAAGCTGTTATAAAAGTGTTATAAAGCTGTAGGCCTAATTTACTGTAATGTATGTAAACTGTGTACTATACACAGTTTGAAAGTTGGTTGCGTTGAATGTAGAATGGTTTTGATAAGCGATCTTTAACAGAAAGCCAGTAGGAGCATTCACGCGTATAAAACTGCAGCAAAATAAAAAAAAATGTTATCGTCATAAACGGGCGTTGTAGTTCGGCCCTAGCTGGTACGTAAGTTGTAAAGAATTTCGGCTAACGTTTTAAATAATGAAACCTTCGGTGATTGGACAAAAAACATAGGCTGATAAACGGTGTACCACAATTTCGTACCTGTAAATCGGTCTACGCCTCAAACGGTCTACGTTTATTACAAAAACCTTCGAATAAATTCGATTACAAGTAAACAGCACCATAGACTGGTGAAATGAACACGGTTTTCTCGTGAAAAACGCACTACTAAATAGTTCTACAATCGGTCGCACGGCTTTATTGGCGTTTCAATTTTCGGTCTTAACTTTTATTAAACCGAGCTTTTCAAGCTTTTTGTGGCAATTTTCGTTCAAATAAATCTGTCTATTTGTGTATAATCCGATCAGATGGGTAAGTTTAAAGATAATACCGACGGTTTACAAAGACTTGGTAACATATTTAAATAGGTTTAAATGTGTTTTGTATCGTTATTATACTTTAACGACTTTACATTCCAATGCCTAAATTTGTTGATGAAATTTCTAGCCAAGGGTTCGTCTCATTGTTGATGAATAATTTTCGCAAGTTGTGTGCACATGCATTTATCATAAAAACTCGCACACATCGCTCCGCTCGTTTGCTCGTGGGATAATATTCTGTGTATAATGTAACTGTGTATTGTATGTAATAAATAAGTAATTTTAGTCAAACTTTGTATATTTCAAAATTTTTTATGGTGCAAGTCTAACTTTGTTTCAACAAATAACAAGTTTTTTTCAAAATCAGAATTTTTTTTAAACTACCTTCTTTGAGACACAGATCGGCATGAAAAAGATGTGAGTTTTCTATATGAATGTAATATCATTTGAAAGAAGAGACTTGGCTGGTTCTTGTGAAACTTGAATGAGTAAATTATCTCAAGTCTGTCTCATGTAATAGTAATTTGAATTTTGGCAACTTGCTGAAAAATGAGCGGTATTTGGCTAATCGCCTGAAAATTAGTCGGGTGCGAATGAGTTAAAAGCTTATTTTTTTACTGTTTCCCGTTTTTTCAATTTTCAAGAATGTCGTTACACTCCTATTTCTGGTTTTTTTCTAAGGTTCTATCCCTAAATATGTGAAGGCTAAATACTTTTCACGTAGACAATTGTATTTTTTCGAGTAGGAATAGCCTCTACATTCTCTCTGTTCGGTCAGACAAAGACAGTACAATATCTCATGTTTTATGTTTGTACCAGTATCAAGAGATACCAGTATTGTCGTGTTAAAGGTTTGATAGAGATCGTCTGCTGGAATGGTAACCTTTTTTATACACACACTTCTATGCAAGAATTGGTACCATTAGTTCAACATATTCTGGATTTTCATTTTGTTTTCTCAGTTCGTATCAATTGTTTCGTTACCAAATCATCTTTTATTGTAATTGTAGCAAAACATACTTAATTTAACTATTACTTGCTAATATTTTACATTTAAACACCTTTACAGTTGTTTTATTTTATTTCTCAATTCATTTGAACTACACAAAACACTTTTCTCATGATATGAAGTTCAAAGGTTAGAATAGTAAATACTTTATATGTTAAATAAAAAATTAATTTTTTCAACCAGCATTTTTATTACCCGAGCAATGCCGGGCATTCAGCCAGTATATATATGTATATATATATATTTATTTAGTTGGTAGTTAACGTACTGTTCTCACAGATTTCATAAAAAGAAACTTTTGGATAAGTGAATAGATATGGTATTACAGTTTGTTCATGCTGCTAGCGAGCTGAAAGTTTTTAAAATCTTCAATTGATTCATCTCGATGCCGTGATGACCCTGATGTTACCGTGATGGAAGCCCCTCACACCGTCTACTCTTCACATATGTAGGTCTGGTTGGAGGTTAACTCTCAGTCTAATGTGTGGTCCATTACAGTGACAGCAGGCTGCCGGATGATCACGAAGAATCTGATAAGGAGAAGGTGAGCAAGGAATTTGAAAGGATAGACAAATGGCGTAAGATGATAAAAAACTGGGATGACTTTTCCAAGGGACGCAATCCAGCTGTGAGTCTATATATAATAACTCGAAATAGCGATGTTAGTCTACTAGTAACGTCTGGTATAATATGTTTGCCTTCGTAGTTGGCAGCTGACTGTCAGCTAAATTTGATAGTCTTGGCATGCTGACTAGCTTAAAAGCTATTATTTATATTCCTGGTAAATTACTAGGACAACAGGAGTGGCATATGATAGAAATGATAATGATTGTGGGACAAAGCTTCAAAGCCATATTTGGCACAATAAAGCATTTTTTACTTGCTGCAATTCCTAGTATGAGAACTTTATTACACAATTATTGGTTATAATTGTGTGACCGTCCCTTTAAAGATCACCTTACATAAAGTTTTTGTAGACTTTATTAAAACAAATATCGGTATTTTCCTATCATTTGCGATTTTTTTTTTGAGGTGGTCTGACTGCCAGGATGTTGAAAGATTAAAATCAACAAAACTTGATCGCTATTAAAACGCTCAGATCAAGTGATAGTGCAATAAAGAGACTGACAGAACAAAGACACGTACCGCTGCAGCTTGAATACTATAGCTTATATTAATAACGAGAAAGACGGGCAACCTCACAACTAGTGACATCATTTTAGTACCTTTTTTTTCTTCCCAGCGTTTTAAACGCGATCAAGTTTTGTTGAATTTAACCTTGAAGCATCCTGACAGTCAGATCATTTCAAATATCAAAACCATCTCAAATAGTACATAAAATACTGATCAGAAAATGGTTTAAAAGCTATCTTTAACCCTTTGAACCCTGATGGCTAGTATTCCCGAATTGCGTAGGTTGTGTCAGAAACCCTAACAACCGGAGTCCACATGGCTCTGTTTACAAATGCTGTTTTTACGTAACAGTATAAACCAATCAAATTAATTCTTGCACAGGGAGTTAGACCAGAGATTTTACTCGCATTTGTAACCATTTTCAAATATCTTTATCTATTCCCTTCATTATAATAACAATTTTGCTGGCATGATATCACACAAAGATGATACGATTCGTTTGTTGGTATGTCATAGATGATTGTGATGCAGATGAAGAATTGTATGATACTAACCCTATTTGCACAATATTTCGAGTCATAAAGCGATGATGAACATGTGCTTGATGAATATGATGCTACTGTAAATATTTTTAGAAGTTTTTAACATCGTATGAATTTTTATGGTTGTGAAGCACATTTTCCTTCTATTTGGTGTCATTTGTTGTGTGTTGCCCGACTTTTTTACCAGTGTTTACCAAGTATCATTGGATTATGAGCATATTTAAATATATTCAATACCAGTTTCAAAGATTACTATCGTTGGACAAACTGTCCAGAGACACTGGCACACATTGACAAGGGTCAAAGGGTTAAATCATAAGAGAATTTGTGTAGCTCAAATATTTCGGTCAAAACAGTCAAAAAGTTTGTGAAGTTTAATTAGAAAAATTTAAGTTACTCTAGCTATTTCTTGTCTTATGATCATGCAATTTTAGTTTTGTTTTGAATCGCAGTTTTTTTCTGAAGAGATAAAGTAAATATTGAATTCGCTAATAACAAGCTATCTAGTCAGCCGCGAGCCAGACTGAAGATACGTTGTTGTAAGCTGTCAAGCTTCAGTTATTCCACCTGCTTGTCGTAATCGAGGCTTCCTGTTTGGTTGCGTATGAAGGTTCGCGACAGTCAGGCATTTTTTTACAGCAGCGCTGATGTTCTGTTGTCATTCTATTGTACCATTAGCCTAGTGTCATAGCATCAGGTCAGCATTGTGGTAGAGGTATGTATTGTTAACACCAGGGGTGACTTTGGTATTAAGACCACTGCTATGGGATGCTGTGAAGTTTTGGCACAGAAAACGTGTAGCCACTCGGGGTTTCATTAAACAAATTAAATTTACAAAGATTACAACTGATTTTACTGCAGATTTATCAAGGTGGGATAACTCTTGTAACCTCATCAGATGATAGTTAGAGATAACGACGCGGCATGGCGAGATGGTGTCATATCCAATCATTTAAATATGTCTATGTGATGTCAATTTTTGTCAGTCAGATATTCTTGTTGTTAGTACCCTGGCAGACCCGGTGGGTCGTGAGAGACTGACAGGTGTAATAAATCTGTGTACAATTATTCCTAAATTCTGTAAGATGCTTGATTAGTGCAAGTCTTAGAGTGTCAGACTAACAAGGTTAATGTCATGTGCTTGAATCTTGTACGGTGCAATCTTTTCTCTCAACATTCTGTCTTGGCTTCGGACATACAGACAGACTTACACGGCTCTTATTATGGTAGAGGTTCTTTGGAGCTGCTTTTAAATTATGAGGCATTATAAATTTTAAAGCGTGATAAGTTTGGTCTAGTCCAGGGGTCGGCAACCTGCGGCTCCGGAGCCGCATGCGGCTCTTTCACCCCCTCGCTGCGGCTCCCTCTAACTTTGGATTTTTTTTCATTTTCTACTTTTATGCCAAGTAATTCATAAAACTTTAGAAATTTTATCACTAGATTTTGTAATATAAAATTTAAAAATCGTAATTTTGGTGATAAATCAAACATTGTTGCTTGTTATGCGTCATTATTTACGTTCTGTTACCGCATTATTAGTACCTTATCACATGATTGTCACGTGGCTTTAACTTTAACATAAAAGTGCAGAAAAAACGTACTACCGGATTCGCGCAGAGGGCGAGATCGCTATGAGATACCTTCAAATATTATGTCAACAAAGAGGTTAAACAATTAGTAATCTAGTAAGGCTGGCCAGCCACTTAGGACTGCAATATCGTCAGCAACACTACTGACAAACAGCAACACTAATACAGGTAGCACACCTTATAACAATTTATGCGCCAATAAAACGGCCAAAACTATTTTTTGTTCTTTGCAAAAGTGTAATTTTGTTTTCTCAGCAGTTAAATCATTATACATGCCACACCATTTCGTTTTATGGTGTAAACATGGTATAAAAACGTTAAAGCTAAACAAAAAAGTTACATGTAGTATTTATTTATTAATTAAAAATATCAAAGGGGGTTTGTGGCTCCCACTACATTCTTTCCTGCAGAAAACGGGTCTAAATGGCTTTTTGACTGGAAAACGTTGCCGACCCCTGGTCTAGTCACTCTAGTGGGTAAGAACATGTCATATCATGTTTGAATGATCATCTCAAGTTATTGTTACAATGATGCCTGGCCAGTTTGACCTCTGCTGACTATAATTGTTGTAACAACCATGAGTGCTGGAGAGGCACTTCATATTTGGCTAATCAGAAAACGGGCGGGAAATGTCCTAATTCTAAGCTTTCAGATATTTTGGCTGCTATTGATTTACCTCAAGTGTGGAGGAAATTTGGATTTGTCTTCTCGTTAGAGTGAGCAAACAATTTTTAAAATAGTACTTTAGTGTATACATATACTGTACGTTTAGTTATTTACTCTAGTTTGTAGGTTTAACTAAAAATGAGAGTCATAATTATTAATAACAAAAAGTACTATTTTGTTTTATAGTAATAATGATGAATAGTTTTATTGAGCTACTGCGATGTGAAACATATAATGCAGCAGTTTTTTACATACATTCACTAAATCACAATTATTTTAATTTAATAAAATCAAAGTTGTGTCTTCCTAAGCATTGTTCATGGCATACATTCTTCATCAGCGAACCTGTTGGTAGCAGAATGTGTGGGTAGATTTCGTCAAGTTCCGAGGAATAGCTTTGGTAAGCTCTCCGCTACATGCAATACTGCTGAGCAGTTGCTTCACGTCATTTCAGATTAATTAAACCTTTAATCTTTTCTGACTCTGTTAAGTTGGAGTTATCAGCTTATGTACCCATGGTGCTTTTTACTTTTATGTTTATTTTTTTATTTTCTGTAGTATTAGCTGTTTTATTTATTTTTATTAGCTGACAAAAATGTTGAACTCAGCGTCTATAATGAGTGGAGTATACAGTTCAGAGTCTATGGTACAGTATAGAGATCAGGTATACAATGATACCAAGTTCTCACTACTATATTGTCCTCCAAATACAAGTTAGTAGTGGCCAGTTAGGGAGTCAGTAGTCCAGTGCCTTGCGAAGAATCCCACATTCAAGGATTGGGATTTTGTGTGAAAATTTGCTCAAACATACAGCTGATTAACATGAAGCATGCAGTGGTATGATTGCTAATGGAGGCTCGACTGCATGTAAAGGTTTAACTTTATGTAAAGGTTTAACTATATGTAGAGGTTTGGCTGTATTTAGGGGTTGACTGTGTGTAGAGGTTTGACTGTATTTAGGTTTCACTATATGTAGAAGTTTGACTGTATTTAGAGGTTTGACTGTATGTGGAGGTTGGACTACATTGGTATTACAAGGTTAGAATTACAAATTCCTAGATTTGCGCCTCCATTGTTGAACATGTGCTCTTGGATTTTCGGGCACATGGATCATAGTGTTGCCTAAGATAGTGGACAGAGCTGCTAATGCATTCGTTTCACTACTTTTGAGAATTTCTCTAGCAAGAATGGTAAGGGAAGTCTAAGATCTTTCCAGCTATCAGATAAAGTCATCACGCGTTGTTCTCTTTGGTAGAAAATGGAGAAGTTGCGGGCCCGGGTGCGTAAGGGAATTCCTGACAGACTACGAGGAGAAATTTGGAAGCGTCTCTTACGAATTCAATACAGTATCGATCATCAAAAAGGGGTGTACGAAAAGATGAAGAAACGGGCATGTACGACCTCACCCGACATCAGACAAATAGACTTAGATGTTAACAGGACATATCGTAATCACAGGATGTTCAGGGAAAGGTTTGGTGTGAAGTACGTAAGATTATTTATCTTCAGTTTTGAAACATACCTAACCCAGCTGCCATTTTTTTCATCTTTGCGATCGTACAAGAAATGTTAGTTATTTGTGTTTATTTTGTGCGATGCAGAAGAAATGATGATTTCTGTGATAGCTGCAATGTTTAGCTACGGTATAAATAGTTTATTATCACTGACTGCGTTGATATCATTTTTGTTTCTTGTCACTGTGTTTTGAGTTTTTATTATTCCGTCCTTATGTTTGCACGAGACATTTGGGTTGCAGACAGAAGCACCTGTTCCATGTTCTCGCTGCCTACTCTATGTACAACACAGAGGTTGGGTACTGTCAAGGCATGTCGCAGATCGCTGCTCTTCTCCTTATGTATATGGATGAAGAGGAGGCGTTCTGGGGCCTCTCAGAGCTGCTAACAAACAAGAAACACGCAATGCATGGTAAGACATGATCTCAACTATTTCTATGTGGATTCTGTGTCGGTGATTTGACTGATACTGGTTGTGGTGTTTGAATAAAAATGGAGGATGTCTCTTTTGTCAAGATGAAATAATTATAATTCATCTCTTTTCTTTAATTTTTACTAAAGATGACCTGCTCCTGGTACGGATTGCTGTATCAGCACTGATACAAAGGTGATATTTGGATCATTATTGACTGATCGTTGCTTAAATAGATCTGAAGTCACTTCTTACAAAGTTATTATTGATTTTAGTAATAGTATCTTAAACCATAACTGTCACGAACAACTTTTATTGTATTTACTAGGTAAATCAGACACGCTGATTCCGATTTTGTACTCAAAATAAAGATTAGTCCACTAACCTTCAAAGTCATTTAGGCTTTTTTAAAGCGTTTCAATATCCGTTTCGAAAACAACACAATCGGCATTACAAGCTCCGCCCATAAATATGTGACGAAACCTAGCTTTTTCAGAAACGGAAGTTAGGAAAGTTTAGTCCGATTTAGAATAATAGAGATGGGTGTCTTAAAACCCATTATTATCGAAATCCAGATTGTAAAATAATTTCAGTTTTTTATGAAAGGGATATAAACTATTTAAAATTGCTCGCAGCTTGTTACATGACGTTTAAATGGGCTGGACGCCGAGAAAAATGAGCTCAAAAAGCGCGGTTTTATCACGAGCTAGCGTTGTTATCGCGCTTTCTAAATATGCAATGCTAAATAGCTTATCTACCTTTCAGAAAAGACTGATATTGTTTTTAAAGCTGGATTTAGATATTAATATATTTTAAAACACCCATCTCTATTATTCTAAATCGGTCTAAACATCTCTACGTAACTTCTGTTCCTAAAAAGCTAGGTTACGTCAAGTATTTATGGGCGGAGCTTGTTATGCCGATCGTGTTGTTTTCAAGACCGATATTAAAACGCCATAAAAAATCCTTTATTACTCTGAAAGTTAGTGGCCTAATCTTTATTTTGATTACAAAATCGGAATCAGCATGTCTGATTTACCTAGTAAATACGATAAAAGTTGTTCGTGGCAGTTATGGTTTAAACAACCGCACCAATGAATGTAAGAAAATGTAAGTTTTTATCACTCAAATATAAAGATTTATTGAACTATGATTACACTAAACCACTTTTGATTCACACCTAATTCACAGCTGATAAATTTGCTGAGCAGTTTTCATCTTTTAGTCAGAATGTAAATAATAATGTTACAATTCACTGTTACGATAAAGAAACTTATTACAACCAACTACAAATTGGAAATGGAGTGTTATACTATACTTCTATTTAGTAGCATTAGGGAGTAAAGTGAAATGACAAAATGTATATTTTCTGTAATCATTTCTTACCTTTTTAATCAGAGCCCCTCTAGTTTTTGCACCTACTTTTTAGCCACGTTATGCTTTAAATTAGTCTTATCGTACTATAAGTGTAATGTGAAACATTTTGGTATTTGAACAGCACGGAACATCAAAGTGAAAGTAAAATATTGTTTTCATAATACATGAATGAACAGCGAAGTGAAACTAAAATCTTGTCCTCATAAAACATGAATGAACACCAAAGTGAAACTAAAATGTTGTCCTCATAAAACATGAATGAACAGCGAAGTGAAACTAAAATATTGTCCTCATAAAACATGAATGAACAGCGAAGTGAAACTAAAATATTGTCCTCATAAAACATGAATGAACACCAAAGTGAAACTAAAATATTGTCATTACAAAACATGAATGAACACCAAAGGGAAAGTGAAAGATTTTTGTTTATATCAAAATGAAAGTAAAAAATTATTGTTTTTGAACATGGCTGATCAACAAAGCGAACGTGACCGGCCATAGATTCTGAGCCATGAACCCAGCTAGTATGTTTTGCAATCTTCACTCGACTTGGAGTCACTTATATGTTCATTGGAATTGCTATGTTATTTGTTGAGTGCGCTATCGTTTGGTATACAAGATGTTGTCATTTGAGGCTGCAGCTTTAGTCTAGGGTTTCATCTGTAGTTTAAGGCTTCAGCTGTAGTTTAAGGCTTCGGCTGTAGTTTAAGGCTTGAGTTATAGTTTAAGGCTTGAGCTGTAGTTCAAGGTTTCGGCTATAGTTTAAGGCTTCAGCTGTAGTTTAAGGCTTCAGCTGTAGTTTAAGGTTTCGGCTATAGTTTAAGGCTTCAGCTGTAGTTTAAGGCTTCAGCTGTAGTTTAAGGCTTCAGCTGTAGTTTAAGGCTTCAGCTGTACCTACAGCGTGAAGTTTGTATGATTTTTTAATGACAGTCTGTCAGTTACTTTATTCTTGTTGTAATGTTAATATTAGTCAGATTGGATTCTCCGTGTTTTAGGATTGTTCATACCCGGTTTCCCAAAACTCATGAGGTATCAAAACCATTTTGAGCTAGTTTTAAAGAAACACTCATCAAAGATATACAAATACATGGTATGTATTTTGTCTTGTTTGCGCCACAGTGGGTTCACTAGTCTTAAAATACTTACTACTAAAAGAACTATGTGTGGCAAAATTGGTGAGTTTTGGCCTTGCAGTTGCGGGGCTGGCAGTTCAGAACTATTCATGACTTGTGAAGGTTGTCACATCGTACAGACATCCTGCTAGTTTTACACACTTGGAAATACAGTGAAGCTTGGATAACTCAAACTTCACGGGACCGAGCGAAAGTGTTCGAGTTATCAGAGCATTCAAGTTATCAGAGCACTGTCACAAGTGCATGTATTTATCCATAGATGCATGTACATATACAAATTATATATAAATCAAAAGCATAGATTGCTTGTTGCAAGTTAAAGGGCCTCTCATGTAAAGTTTTAAAAATTTATAGCCTATCAGAAAGTAGGTATATAGATTTTTTTATTACTTGAGATTTGTTTGTTGTTTTAAGTAATGTGACTGCAGGAACGGTTTCAGATTAAAATTAGCAAAACTTGATCGCTATTATAACGCTCAGAAAAATGACATCTTCTTCTGAGCGTTTTAATCAAGATCAATTTTGCCAATTTTACTGAGTTTATCCAAGGTTACCTCGTTTTTCCTTGCTTTCGAAGAGCCATCGCAAAGCGGATGTTTGGTAAATTTGATTTTTGCAAACTTTTAGAAAAGTCGTTGACGAAAATATTTTGCCGATGGGTGGTAATAACGACGCCTAAGAACTACTAAAAGTTGATGTTTATCTCTATGGCTTGAAATAAAGTAATATTCTAAAGTGAGAACAACGGTCTTGGTAGCCGTTGGCCAAAAAACTGTTCGAGTTAATGATGTTGAGGTCGAGTTATCTGAAGCAATTTATCATTGCGTGGGAACCGACCAAACAAATCCGTTCCAGTTAACCATGTGTTCGAGCTATCCGAGGGCGAGTTATCTGAGATCGAGTTAACACAGGTCGAGCTATCCGAGGTCGAGTTATCCAAGTTTGATTGTATTTCACTTTTAGCGTTAGTTTATTCAGCTTGAACCCTTTCACTGCATCCGTTTACAAATTTAGCTGTCGACCTACCGCCAGCTATTTTACTGAAAATTGCCAAATTTGGCGCATGATATGTATACACTTTTTCAATTTCAAACCCATTCTAGAACATTTTTGTTACATATTATATTATTATATGTTGCCAACATGTTTTCCAATAGATCAAAAAAGTTATAACGTAGTTATATATTGTGCATCGCCAAAGCTATGTGAAACTACAAGTTATTACAATCCTCTATTATTACTGGGTTTCCATGCTTCCAATGGATTTGGAGTTTCTTCAACTTCGAATCATAGAAACAGTAAAATCTGAATGGATTCAACCTCATGTCACTTGGCAAAATTAGTGCGAAGGATTTCGCAAGGAGAATACTATTTGAAGTTACAGAAACACTCACTCCGGATGGATCCAAATCAATAATGCACGATTAAGCTCTCCCCAGTGGAGGTAAAAAATTCAGCGAGTTTCATCACGCTGCTACGCGGGTATATTATAACTGCTATCGCCACCAACAGGGGTTGCTCATATGACAATGATGAGATAATTAAATTTTCATTTACTTCATTACCTTATTAATTATGTAACTGAAGCTACCGATTGTACAGATTCCCACTGTATTGGCGCTGACTTCCTCCAAGGTTTAACTCTTCTGGCATAAAATTTTTTTGCTAAAAGCAATTGTCATTCATGCGACCTTTGAAGTAATAATTATATAGCAAGTAGTAAATTCTGTTGTTGTTTTGTAATATAGAAGGATATTAATATTATTAATAATACGGAAAATTCTGGTCAGGTATCCTGGCTCAGTTAGTGTAACAATTGCAGGAAGTGTGAATTGAAAAGTGACCGTGAACTGAAAGCAAGTTTATTTTAACAAGTGTGTTTTGAGGACTGCATCGCTAGTCATGGAAAAATTGATAAAGTGCAATTCCGAATCGTTGAAACGGTAAGGTGCGAGTTCATCGGCAGAGAACTCCGAATCCATTAAAAGCCTAAAAACCCAATGAATGTTCCTTACTTTTACAACACTTACTTTTACTAACCACAGAGTCAGCGCTGTCACTTTCATTATCTGAGTATTTAATTAACTCTGAATCACCTATCGGCTATAATGTCATCAACAAAAGCTATTCTTCTTCCAACACGGGAGATGTTTGTGGATGCCATGTTACGACTAAACGGGAGATGCTTGTGGATGCCATGTTACGACTAAACGGGAGATGCTTGTGGATGCCATGTTATGACTAAACGGGAGATGCTTGGGGATGCCATGTTATGATTAAACGGGAGATGCTTGTGGATGCCATGTTACGACTAAACGGGAGATGCTTGTGGATGCCATGTTACGACTAAACGGGAGATGCTTGTGGATGCCATGTTATGACTAAACGGGAGATGCTTGGGGATGCCATGTTATGATTAAACGGGAGATGCTTGTGGAAGCCATGTTACGACTAAATGGTTTGAGCACTCGAAAAAGTGTACACTTTTGGCTTGGAAACATCTGATCAAAGATTATAATTTGCTTTGCGAATATAGGCTAATTTTTTAGATAATTATTCGGACATCACTTGTCAATCCCATTGAAGTACCAAAGATCGTTAGTTAGATTATCACGAATCAATAAAATTCATTTACTATACAATCATTCTAAGTTTCACGAAGATGCATCTATGGCAGTCGATCATCGATTTTGCATAAACTCGCGTAGAGCAGTGAAAGGGTTAAAATAAGGGGTTAAGTTTTTATTAAAATATGAGTTTAGATATAATAGCTAGTCCTGCTTA
Organism: Watersipora subatra; assembly: GCF_963576615.1. NCBI lineage: Eukaryota > Metazoa > Bryozoa > Gymnolaemata > Cheilostomatida > Watersiporidae > Watersipora > Watersipora subatra. The sequence continues at coordinate 10,795,374 of NC_088718.1, forward strand.
GCAACACTGGCTAGATGCTACTTGGGTAAAGGGTATAAGACTTTCTATCCAGTAAATGTTGCAATATTCTGACAGACAAGAAAATAAACATTAAGCACATACCGAGGTGCTACATGTTGCTTGTGCGACGGGTATGGTACTGTATAACACTTAATAAATAAAATCTCACTATTTTAATTAAATTTTATCAGATTTCTACTTAGAGTTGGAACGTAGTGATATCACTCGAGTTGCTTTTATGTTTTAGAATGCAAATATGATACCTCCTAGTTTATACGCCATCAAGTGGTTCATGCAGTGCTTTCTAGACCGGGTAAGTCTATGAGTATTTCTATTGCTACATATGCTGAACTAAATTACCTTTATGAATTTATGAAACCATCTTAATGAGTTCTTACTTTAATCAGAACACGAGAATCATAAATTTAATGGCATCTAATGTTGCAATATTTATTATTACATTATTATTTATTATATTTATTTATTACAAATAATACTACTAGTTGATGTCAGGAGGTTTTGTTAAATTACTGCTTAACGACTAACTTGCACAAAATTTTATCAGAAAGTGTCGGTATTTTTTATCATTTTCGATTGTTTTTGATGTTTGAGGTGATCTGACTGCCAGGACATGTTCAAGATTCAAATTGACAAAACTTTATCACGATTAAAATGCTCAGATCAAGCGAAAGTACGATTATGACATCTATAGTTGCAAAGAGACCGACAGATTATGTACATGTAATGGTTGCAACTGGAACACAATAGCCGATATTAACTATTGCAACTGTAACTAGTGATGTCATTTCGCACGTGTTTTTCTTCTGAGTGTTTTAATAGCAATACATAGCGATCAAGTTTTGGAAATTTTAAACTTGAAACATTGCGGCAGTCAGATAACCTCAAACATCTAAGATAATAAAAAATGATAAAAAGTACTGATAATTTTTGATAAAATCTACTAAATTTTAGTGTAGGCTCATCTTTAAACCGTTGAAACTATTAAAATGTTGTGATGTTTTTTCTTTTATAAGTTATTGTTATTATTTATGTTTTCATACTGGCTGATGTTAAAACTAAAAATAAATGGCAAAACTGAAGGTTGGCTTAACAATGCAAAAAGACCAGATGCAACTTCTGTGATCTGTCAATATCACTGATAGTACCATTCCGCCATTGATACTCACAGACAAAATGGAGAGTAAACTTGATAGGGTTTATTTTGACCTGCTAAAACTTAATTGTCATTTTAACTGCACCTCAAGTAAACTGCGGCGTAATATTATCATCTTCAAGTATGACTATTTTGTTTTTCAATGGAGTGACTGGTCCTGTGGCACTTATCTGTTACTTGTCATTTGTAGTAAGAAAATTCAAAGATATTTAGTCATAAACTTTTGTTACCGCATTATGTATGATGGTATTCCGCTATTGTTAACTTAACCATTACACTGTGGTATTTAAAGTTGTGTTTCTATTGTAAGCACATCTCTAAATGCCAATATTGTAAGTTGTGAACGAATGAATGATGTTTATTATGGAATTTTTGACAGAGGATCAGCTATCCTACTCAAGACTCTATGACCAAATTTATAGCATCTCTTTAAAATCTGATAAATATTGTTTTTATTTTGTTTCTGTTTATGTTACATGGCGGTATAGTTGTACTTAGTATTACGAGAAACATTGTTAGTAAAGCTCTATTTTGAGAAAGCTTTTGGTCAAGTCATTGCTTTGGAACTGCCTTGGTGACTATGCGTATTTTACGAAAACCGAAACAAGCAACAAGGACAGCTGCTGTTTAATTTTCACTACTTTGTTCGTTTTATTGAACGTGTGTTGTATTTTTGGGCTTATCTTGTAAATTAGCATGATTTCAAGGGAGCAGATTAAGGGTGAAGGTGATTGTAAGAGAAAATCTTAGGCAACTGTCATTACACGAAACAGTTTGAAACAAAATGGTAGATAGTAGGAGTTATTCTCTCACAGATATTGAGAGGAGGCGACTATTCAGTCTGTGTAATTATGTTATTTAGCAACCGTGGCTGTTGTTTTGTAGACACCTTTTCCTCTGACCCTTCGACTTTGGGATGTGTTTATGTTGGAAGGGGAGCGAATTCTAATACCCATGGCCTACACCATATTTAAATTTCATGGAAGTGAGTCGTAGTTAATCCTAGTTACTCTCTACATACATTGACTGCTGCACTTATCTCAGCAGCAGTTCTGCATCATCGGTGCCGTCTGTTTTTATGTTTACAGAGAAGTTATTGAAGATGCCTATGGAAAGATTCGTAAGGTTTCTACAGCACGATTTAGAGCAAGATTTTGGGTTTAGTGACGATACAGTTATAGGAAGTCTAGAGGTTTGTCAGAGTCATCTTTGTTTCACATGGAATTGTCTGCTCTTTATTTACGACTGTGCAACTTCTAACCAGTCGCTCTATATCCTCCTTTGAGTAAACGAGCTGCATTGTTATTACAGAATTCCTTCATTTTTCTCAGTTAATCGGGGCTGGCCGTCCCCCACCCGCGAAAGTTGAAAACTTGAGAAATAGATACTAATGAAATCATGACTAATAAAGTAACTTTTTCATCAATCATAACATTTTAATCTTTTTCTTCGGTGCATTAAATAATTTCAAAGGTCAAGGGCATTTAAGAGATTTGATGAAGTGCTTCACAATCACATTGCGCCTTTACACTTCGCAAAACAAAAAAAAAACATGGAACTCTGACGAATTCTATCACAATGGTGCTTGTGGAGTGATCTTACTTGGCCAGAGTATGAGAGAAATTTGTTATTTGTGCAGTTTTTTTCTGGTTTTCTTTAATTTTCAATGAATATTTTTTATCCCACAAATTACTGAAGCCACCAAAACTTAATCATAAAGTAGCAAGGAATTACAAGGTTGTAATGTAAGCGTATTGCGTTGTGTGAGCTTATCAAACTAAATCTTTTGTAGAGTTGTGTTTCTTGGCGTTTCTTTGTTAAAATTATTTTGTTAAAAAAGACTTAACTCATTCGCACCCGACTAATTTCTAGGCGATTAGCCCAAGATACCGCTAATTTTTCAGGAAGTTGCCGTAATTCAAATTACTACTACAGAAGACGGACTTGAGATAATTTACTCATTCAAATTTCACAAGAACCAGCCAAGTCTCTTCTTTCAAATTATATTATATTTATATAGACAACTCATATCTCTTTTATGTAAATTAGTGCCTCAAAGAAGGTAGTTTCAGGAAATCTCCAATTTTGAAAAAATTGTCATTTGCTGAAACAAGGTTAGATTTGCACCATAAATGTTGCAAAATACACAAAGTTTGACTGAAATTACTTATTTATTACACACAATACATAGTTATGAGTATTATTGATACATATGAAGTTAGTCATGAACATGAAAATCATGAATCTCTAACTTTTCCTCACGAGTATCATCCTTCAAACAAAGATTTATGCCATTATAACTCAAATAAAATGTCATAAAAATGTTTGAAATAATAAAAATATGGTCAACAACTCTGTTCTTGACTTTTCAGAATTCATAGACAGCTCTAAGAATCAATATGATCCATTCGAAACTGAAGGATAACGTTAGTCTGACTGCGGCTGGCAGCCTGAAGATTGCATTTTATTTGAGCATAGCGATTCAATTTGGCAAAATTAAAAGTTGATAAAAACTTTGAAACATTAAAAATAATGTTTTAATTTAATTTATGCAGTCTTTCAATGTCTTACCACTTCTGAATCTGCATATTTACTTCTGGAGTTGAAAAAAAATTATCGCGAACGATAGAATTTCAAGTCGGCAAGGTGATTTCCGGTTTTGGTAGATATTGAGATGGGTGTACTAATTTGGTTATAACTTTTGCCAGAGACATCATAGAGGCATAATTTAAAGTTTCTCTGATTGGCCAGACGTTTTTCTTTCTAACTAATCAAAAACTATTTTCTATAATTTGAAAATAACGATGCAAGGAGTCGGTAGATTTCAGACGCGAGTTTACTCGCGTTGGGTGCTCAGCAACGTTATAAATAGGCGAGTTAACTCGCACCTGGGTGCTTAGCAACGTTATAAATAGGCGAGTTAACTCGCGCCTGGGTGCGAATGAGTTTAACCAGAGCATTTCAGTTTTGGTTCAGGTTCATCATGTACAAATTATTGCAGTTGCTGGCTTTAAGATAGTCATGCATCGGTTTTAAACCATAATTCATTCCAGAAGGCTGTTTGAAAAATTTTTTGTTTCTATTCCAAAATGATTTTTTTCATTATAATTAATATAAATAATTTTATTCTTTTTCAAGTCTAGTAAACAACTTTTTGTACAGCTTTATTTACTATTTCACACCATAAATTGTTACCCAGTCTATGACATAGTTTATTAAATTATGAGTCTTTGCTTCTGATTTAGTAATATATAATATATATTTAGTAATATATAAATAGCAGTTTGTACATTGAGCAACATATTAGTATTAACACTACGTTGTGTTTTTATTTTTTTAAAGCTAGAGAGACTCCAGTTAATTGATGCAGGGATATTTTTCATGCTCTCAAATTTGTTCTGTCATGAGAAAGCAAAGGCTAGCATGCACTACTTATGTCAAAAGGTCAAATTGATGCCTCAGTACTGACTATTACAAGCATAAAGAATAACAAAGAGTAACCAATTATTCCTTTGCATGGTTACTCTTTCGTGTGGATTCATTTTTATGCCTAAAGTTGTTTTATATGTTTGAATGAAAGCCTGATAAGATATGTATATCTCTGTAAATCACAGTGTCTGTCTTTTTGTTATATCCTGTGTCCAGTTATAGCAATTAAATTCTACCAATGAAAATTCCGCACGGTGCTGGATTTGATCTCGGGACCTTCAAACTTAGAGGCGGCGAAAATAGCCATTAAGCTACCCGCAATACAATGAATTCTTTGGGCAAATAGTCATTACATTGATTATGATACTCAAGCTTAAACTTTAAAAAATCACTATCCTGCATACGAATGGTCGGAATTGTCTGCTTTTTAGAGTCGTGTGACTTACTTGGTGTCAACTATAAATATAGCATTATCTCCGCTTAGTTTTTGCGTGTTTAGAAAAAATAATGTTCTAAGAAATAAGTGGTGGCCAAATTTGACATGCCTTCTTAGTTTAAAATTCTGTAGCGTATTTACACACATGAAAACCTCGACTTCTTATGAATTTTTGCCATTATAGGTTAGCATTGATAAACGACCTTGGGTGGTGGTGTTATTATTATCCAATCACGGTGCTGGAATTTGATTTGATACTTGATAAAAGAGGTGACCTTTGTGACTGGCATGTAACAGGTAGATCACTGCTTCTCTTGCAGTAATGTAACTTAAAGGTTGACTTGCAACAAAATTCACATTACAGTTATTTGGTATCAAAAGATTCACCATGTCTTACTCTGTTGTGTTGTAAGTGCCAAATATGTGGAAATGTGATTACAAACTCTTAAAAGCTAAAAAACGAACAGAAAATCGCAGCCACACAAGACCGCCGTAGATTGGATTCTCTTTCCAAAACGGCTCAAATGTGATGTAGTTGTGAGAGATGGTTTCTGTTTACACTTTCATGCAACCTTATTCATCGAAATATTTTCACAAATATACTTCACACATTCAATAAAACCATGTCTATTGTTCTTACGCGTCTGTTTTATCGTCATCGTAATGCTGTCACTTTTAGCAGTGATATCTTATAACTTACCGCTACTTTACAGTTTTGTTTCGGCCTGGTCTAATCGGCAAGTCGTAATCTGATCATGTGACCCAATACTTCGCAAATAATTTCTGCAGCACTTTTTGATTCTCACAAGTGACCAACGGGCTCGTCATGATTATCAGACAATGATATGTACTCCTTCAAGCTAAGGCTAAAAAATTAAACGAATTTTTACGGTAAGTTCTAAGATATCACTGCTAAAAGTGACAGCATTACGATGACAATAAAACAGACGTGTAAGAACAATAGACATAGTTTTATTGAATGCCTGAAGTATATTTGTGAAAATATTTCGACGAATAAGGTTGCAAGAAAGTGTAAACAAAAAACATCTCTCACAACTACATCACATTTGAGCCGTTTTGGAAAGGGAATCCAAACTACAGCGGTCTCTTGTGGCTGCGATTTTCTGTTCGTTTTTTAGCTTTTAAGAGCTTGTTATCACATTTCCACATATTTTGCACCTACAACGCAACAGAGTAAGACATGGTGAATCTTTTCATATCAAATAACTTTAATGTGAATTTTATTGCAAGTCAACCTTTAATAAATCATCAAAGCATCTGCTTATTTGTTGAGTTTAAAATGGGAAAACTCTAGCAATAGTTATGTTAGTGCACATTGTTGACAAGTTCAGGATGTTATAGCTGCCTCCCCACTTCATGCAGAAGGATTAAATGGTTTGAGGACAAATGGATACATTTTTAGTAATTGCCACAATCTGTTTAAACGAATTTGTGCTATTGTCTACATTATCGCTTTTATTCTTTTCTATTTTTGTTTTTCCAAATACTAGTATGCTTGAGGCGACCAAGTGGTGTAGTGGTAGTATGCTTACCATTGAATCTGATCCCCTCGGTTTGATATCTGCGCGAGGCAATCTTTTTTCTAACACTTTTAGCATGGTTGTGGATGGACGTACCCAGCTCTTATTATAGTAAAGATAAAACTTTCCTTTTTCTTATTTTTGCTTGCTAGATTTTTGAGCCACTCTGCTTACAAGGGACTGTTGTTGGTACATATTTTAGCCAAACAGAGAAGAGCTGAAACGATCGAGGATGGATGTACCGCCGCCAGGAAATCCAGAAGAGGAACAGCCTCAGAAGCCGTTTGGCTGTGTCACCTACCCGACTGAAGAGGAACTGCTCGCACGGCAAAGTGGGCAACTGCATCTCAATGATGATGTGGTAGGTAATATTTACTAACCAATGTGTGAGTCACTTGTGTTGTAACATTGGTGTAACTATTCCCTGGTATGAAGCACTTGCTTTGCCATTACACAATTATGCAAAGATTCAGCCAATGCAGCAAAAATCCACAATTAATTGCCGATCAGAGTATGATACACGTATAACCAGTGAGCTATGACAGTAAGATTTAAGTGTCAAGGACACTTTAAAGAGCTCGAGCTATTCTTCGGGACAAACTGAGTATAACAAGAAGTTGCCAACCGGCTATTTAAACAAGCAAATGTCGGTAAGCAATTTTAACAAGCAAATGTCAAAAATAATTTATCATCAAGCAATTTTAGCAAGCATTTGTAAACAAGCCATTTTGACAAGCAAATGTCAACAAGAATATGTCAGCAAGCAATTTCTGCAAGTAATTGTCAAAGATCAATTTTAATAAATATTTGTCAACAATAATGTGTCAACAAGCAATTTTTGCAAGGAGTTGTCAATGAGCAATTTTAACAAGCAAATGTCAACAAGAATATATCAACAAGCAATTTTTAACAAGTAATTGTCAACAAGTGCCTATATTACAAGTTGTGAAAGTGCTTAAAGGTTGACTTGCAACAAAATTCACATAATAGTTATTTGGTATCAAAAGGTTCACCATGTCTTACTCTGCTGTGTTGTAGGTTCAAAATATGTGAAAATGTGATTACAAGCTCTTGAAAGCTAAAAAACGAACAGTTAATCCGCCGCCATCACGAAACCGCCGTAGATCGGAATCAGTTTATCTCTCTGGCGTACACAATCCATTTGGTTATTGTTTTGACACATGATGTTATCACACAAATTGAAAGGCCAATAAAAGGCTCATAATAATGCTTTTCGTAGCACTAGTTTATGACGAACACTTTGGGTTCTACCCAGAAGCCCTTATCAAATATAGATGCTCGCCATTTTACAGTTTTGTTTCAGCTTGGTCTAATCATTTAATCATTATCTGATCATGTGACCCATATTTTTCGTCAAATGACGCGACCAACTTCTGCAGCACTTTTCGACCATCACAGGTGACCAACAGGCTCCTCATGTTTATCAGAGGATGATATGAACTCCTTCGAGCTAAGGTTGAAGAATTAAACAATTTTTTTTGGCTAGATTTTGAGATTTCAGTGCTCAAAGTGACAGCATTACAATAATAATGAAATAGACATGTAAGGACAATAGACATGGTTTTATTGAATGCGTGAAGTTTATTTGTGAGAAAATATTTTGAAGATTGAGGTTGCATGAAAGTGTAAACAGAAACCATCCTGTAACAAATACGTCCCATTTGAGCCGTTTTGGAAAGGGATTCCAATCTATGGCGTTTTCATGATGGCTGCGATTAACTATTCATGTTTGAGCTTTTAAAAGCTTGTAATCACATTTCCACATATTTTGCACCTACAACACAACAGAATAAGACATGGGGAATCTTTTCATATCAAATAACTGTAATGTGAATTTTATTGCAAGTCAACCTTTAACAAAAAGGCAATAATAAGGTGTTTCATAGGCAAGCAATTGGTATGAAGCAGCAATATTATTTGAATCGAACTCAATTCTTTATAAATATGAACATCGTTTCAGCCTGAAGTTCATCTCTAATTCGCTCTGTCACATCTCGCAGTCTTATTGTCTCACGAACCAGCCACCTGCATGGTTTTACTTCTGCATACAGAGTTGCTTTGACACTCTGGTCATTTTCAGTTACCGAGTGCTACATATTCAAAAGCTGATAGCATTGTGCTGGGTTGCTTGTGTCCGCTAGCAGAGAATTTCTGTTTATCATGTTGCTGTCATATAGTAATTTCACGCCTACAAATTGGATACTGTCAGGTCTTGGTATTTTCAAACGCGCTTTTTTCCTCTTTCTGATATCAAGTCATTAAACATTGAACTCTGTCAATCTGCCAGTGTTGAGCGACATTTAGGAAACATTTGAAAGTCAGGAACAAGTATTCATTTGGTTGGTAGTTTTTCATCATACTCTGGAACGCATTCAATTAGCCCTGATAGTCACTTGTTATCATTGATGATCGGAAAAGGAACTGCGTTTGGACGTAGCAACCGAGCTTTTTTATGAGCTGCCGTTTTTGAGATCAGCTTATATCCATTGTCATGCAATCTTGAACTTTAAGTGGTCTTTACCAGGGACCACTTGATGTTATCAGGTACCTTTGAAGTTGTCTTCTCATGTAACTAATTATTGGTTTGAAAAAAATGCATTGTACCTGTGGGTCATTTTGTGAGTTGAAAGTAAATGAAATTTTTAAATATCTTAAAACAATTATTTCAGAAAAATCCCTTATTGCACGTCCAATAGGCTTGAATAAATACCAAGAGGTGTTAGCGGTAAACCATTGTGAGTCCAATGGAAGTTGAAAAACCAGCATCTATTAATTTTGAAGAAATCGGCTGTTTTGGTGTATTTCAATCCGAGGAGGAAATCATGTACTGGACTCCTTGTGACACATTAAATCAAAAAAACCTCTCCGTATGTACTGCCCTCCTCGGATTTCACTCGTGTAAAGTTTTTGGTTTCCACATTCCATGGAAGCTGAGCTGAACTATTGCATGTACTAACAATATAACTAGCGTCTGTTCAACTGTGTCTGCTACATTAATTGTATGCTCATAGCTGTGCGGGTTGAGGAAACACTTGGCACCTGGTGTACACCTACCCGCTTCTGTAAACATATGTTAGCATGCCTCCTCTCTATTTTCTCTCTAGAACATTGCAGCATTCGCTACTAAAACCATTTCGTGAGAAGGTAATGACCGCGTACATGCATTGGTAAGAATTTCACAAGCAAATCACCCAACTTCTTCGCTTGACTCTGTTCATGAGTTGCTGTTCAGTTCTGATTAATTCTATAATTTCTACCGTGTGAAGTTTTTCTCTCTATAGACGTGTGAATAACATTTTAACATTGCATATGCATGCGTGTGTTTGCGTGGCTGTCTTTCCATCCCACTCCCTCAATTTCACTCATTGGCTGTAATCTATGATTTACCATTTAAATTTATAACTTAATTATCGAAATTGCCCTGGTAGGAGGAGATAATTGCACAAATTGTATATCTTCAAATACAAGTACATGTTGAGTTTTTATTGTGGGAATCATTTATCGTTAACAGGGCTGCCCAATTTGTATCTTATTTTTATGTTTGCCATTCATATTTGTTTCTTTGAAAACCTGATGGCGGCAGCCGCGCTGAAACTTTGAAATATTGTCAAATACTACAATATTACTCAGAGTTTGTAAAAGCAGTAAAAATATTACATGGTCACACCTTTTTCTATAATATTAGCTCATAATTTTTTTATCTTTGCAATTTCCATTTCAACATATAATTGTCAATTACTAATCCCACTGCGTAAAACAATTGCCAATTTTTCTGTGTGGGCAGACAACTCTTATTTCCCATCACTCAATCCCATCTAGTCTCCGCCTGTCTCTCACACCCTAAATAACCCTTAACAGAGTGCGTCTCACATTCTTGCTAAGGCTATGGAGTTGCCCTCCTTGCTCATTTTAGATTTTTATTGGCTGGTTAGCAGTAGCAATAGCATAGTAGGGGTGAATAATTGCTGGCTAGCAGCTGTCTCACTTTCGCTCTTTTGGCCAGTTGTTCTAGATAGGTGTAATTGGATGTCTGTTGTATTTCAGTCAGATCATGTACTAGCCAGTTTTTATGTTGTTCTAACTCAGCTTGTTAGCTTCAACATGATTCGCTAGCTTCAAATGTTTCTCCAATTAAATTTTAACGCTTTTTATTGGTCATAGAATTAGCGCTGTTTTTATCGTTAGCAGCACCAGCATGGTAGTCATCGCTACACGTAGTAAGTACGCCTTTGAATCGCCCAAATATGGGTGTGTACTGAATCGGCCTTGTTTTGGAAAAAACAGGTTTTTCAATTTTTGTTCGATGCCGCCTTTAGTGAAACTTGGGTAACCAGTGGTGGCCAATCAAATGCAAGTACTGCTACCAAAGAAATTGCTTTGAAATATTTTCTAAAATTTGTTTAGTTGTTTTAAATAATTAGAAAAGTATTCTTCAAAATAAATCTTTCTAAAGTCTTTTTTATAAATGGTTATAAGTGGACATTTTGTCTCCTTACAATGTCTCTTTACAAGTTTTTATCTGGTGAGCATAATACACTCATTTCCATTGTCATTATAATACATCTTGTCAACCGCTCACAAGTACGGTGCATCCTCGGGTTACGACGTCCCTGTTTTACGGTTTTTTGGTCCTCACGATGTAGACCACGTTTTTTTCGTCCACCTCTCCATATGGCGTTTTTCCACCATACGACATCAACAAAAATGTCTCTTGAAATTCAAATTTCGTCGATGTGCTGAATACATCGAAATAATGAAGATGACGATATGTTATTCGTATAAATCTCTCCCACAACGCCCACAACTGAAAGAGATGTGATGCTCGCTCTCTCTGTCAGTTCAGCGTTATTCGTTATAAGTTACAACGAAAATGAAACCACAAACTTGTGGAAAAACTGAGACGACGACAAAATTAAAGTTTAGTAAAATACATACTAAAACTTAGCTTCAAGTGTCTGTTTAGTAAGTTAAATTTCGTTAAGTTAAAAGTTCATGTTATTAGTCCGCCTCGAAGGTAAGAGCTCCATACAGTACGTAATGTACATACTGCATAGTAATGTTAAATAAATACACTAAAGTTGCGGTAGGTAACTATAGTTACTAAGGTTAATATACTATTTTGTAATAATTTTTAATATGTACAGTACGTATATAAAATTTTGATGTTTTCACCAGGGGTTTGTTTGCAGTAGATACCTACTATGGGTTTCTTTACCACTCTAAATGATATTTTCCCCTTACGAAGCCAACACTGGAACGAACTAATGTCGTATGGCAAGAGGTCCACTGTATGTAATAATTAATACCTCTCACCTACGGGCTGAACAAGCTAAGACCGCATGATCGCATTTAAGCTCCTTACCTGCTATAAATATTTTGTGATCTTTTCACAAGCTGTTTGCCCAAAGAGCTGTTTCAAATGCGCTAAAAGATTTTTGCCTCTCGGAATCATCTTGATCTTGCTACGAGTGGCGATTTCTTCAAAGCTGGTTTGCTGTATTTATTCTGTTGTTGTTTGCCAAGGCATATCGTGCTACTACTTGTAAATGTTTCATCTGACTATATCTTGATTTAACTTGCATTGGGAGAAGTTTGAATGGAGAATTTTTACTTACTTGCTCCTTACTCTGTAGATAAACGGCAATTTTGGCTCAGTGAAACTACGTAACAAGAAAGTGCCAAAGCATCTCGTATCTAATGACAGCTTTCGCAGCCTCTATGACAATCACCCGCATGGCGGAGAACCCGTGCTAGTCCTTCCTCCCATAGACTATGATGCTGCTACCCCGTCAAATGATGCCGCTCGCAGCCTTTCAACGAACAGTCAGCTTAGCGCTGCTATCTCTCCTACAAATGGAGACCAGGTCGTTAACGTCTGCTCTGTGTCACCAGCTGGTGGGAATCGAACTTCTGCGCAGTCAATAACTCCCAAGCTAGTATCGCCAACCAGACAGGCCTATGTGCTAGAGACGCACATTTCTGTAGAGAGCAGCAGTCGTCCAGTGTCTTTTCATCACTCCAGTGAGAGTGCGGTCAGCGATGTGGTAGAACTCCGGCTTGACTTATCCGAGGACGATGAGATGGAGGCAAATCCGAGGACATCAATGACTCACAAGGAGAAACAAATGTTTGATGAAGAGCTCAAACAGACTTTGGCCGAGCACACACGTAGTTCAAGGTCAGCCAGTAGGTCACCAGAGATTGATATTGAGGACAACTCCTCACATATGTATACGAGGAATGCTGGCTTCCGTAGTCGAAACTTATCCCCTCCTGGACCGAGAAGTAGGCTATCTTCTAATGAAACTGAAATACCGGTCACTCATATGTCACCAGAAGCTGAGGCTGCTAGATCTAGTTTTGGTGTTGTGCCCCCTAGCAGGCTGCCTCTACGCGATGTGAGAATACCTGTCAGACATCTGTCGCCTACCAATCAATCTGGTGCAGTATCACCACGGTTTCCTACGCCGCTAGAGAGGCCCGCGTTAATTCCAGCAAGCTTCCCAGTTGTGCAGCCAAAGTCGACACCCGCTCCAACTACGCGTCCATTTCCTGTGCCTCGAAGTAACATCCCTGTCAAAAGTAACTCTAATGTGCGACATCATCGCACCCCTGAACCCGTTACCCAACACACCGTTGGTCTGCATATGGTTGCTCCACCGAGTCCCCAACAACGAGTAACCAAAGTACCCTCCCCTCCGCGACGACAGATGGCTAGTAGCAAAAGTGAGCATTTTTATCAGCATGCTCATCAACCGTCTCCCGCTAAAAGGCCACATGGATTTCATACATTCGGAGGGCGTGATAAGCGAGAAATCCCTAAACGTGGTGTAGCGAGTCCAACATCGCCATCTAATCAAACATTTGACAATTCTCAGGGTGACACCAGGCCTTATGTTATAGCTAATAGTTCTCATCATCAGACATTGCCGACGACTCATCGAACATTTTACATAGTCAGCGATCAAAATAAGCAGCCTAATAGCAGAGGTCCTGCTCGTTATGACTTCAATGAGGATGATAGCTCCCAGCATCCTGTATTACTGTAGTGTCTAGCAATCTCTCATTCGATACACTGAAATATTTAGGTGTTGTCTCCCTTGCTACATTAATTATTTAGATACAAATATCACTTGCACACTTTATAAATAATTGACAGAGGCAGGCTGCCGGTTGTTCATTTTTCAACTCTTTGACAAAAAAAAACATAATATTGGTGCTTCCATTGTGTGGCAGTCACGCGTGAACATTTTCATTGGTACTCATTTGTTCACTCGTATCAGATATATCTTAGAATGAGTTTTTTGCACTGCTGAATTACAGAATCATTACCCGTAACAGTCCAGTAGTGCAATATGGAGAACTGTTTCAGGAGTAAGCAACTCTTAAATTGTACTAGTGTTTTTGGCAAAGCACCGGGTAAATATTGGTATATTAAACACTAGTGCTGTTTTAAATGTTATTTTTGCTAGATATAATGTGTACTATACAGTCAAAATTCTAGATACTAGATTGCTACAAATATATTTAATTTTTTTCTAGTAATTAGATGATGTGCTCAATTGTCTATATTTGTGTGAAATAAATAAAAGTTGTTGGTATTCTTTTGCCAACATTTCCCTACCGACACCTTTGTATTCTTGTATAAAGATGCTCTATCGTTAGTATTTAGGAAAATCGATTACGAAAAAAGAATTTTCGTTGTTTGTCATGGCAAAGAAGAGAGAATTTGAAGTACTAATTTGATGGTACATTGGCTCTTTAAATTATTGTGGTATAATCAAGACCAAATTATACCAAACAGTTGGTATAAATTTATTGGTTAAATTTGTTCTATTCTAATGAATATTATGAAACATTATTTTACTGGATTTTATAATGTATTGCGTGGTTCCTAGATATTTTCTGCAAAATAAGCAACTGCAATCACTACCAACATCAATGGGAAACTAAGCTATATTCTACAGATTGCTCCGCCAACCTCAAGCTAGTATGTATACTTTCACACTTGTTCATCCTTGACATTGTTGGAGTCTATTATATACGTTGGTCTGTTTAATGGCTTTTAAGAGGGTTTTAATGTTCACTGGGTTTATGCATGTGTTGGTGTTGTCCATGGTATCATTTTACATGGAAACTGACTTACATTATCTGTATTTGCCTTCCAGGTTATAACATTACAATATGCAATCAGATAGTACAGGGACCATCTCAACGAAGTTTGTTAAACAATGTTGATTTACATAAATTCTGAACTTTTTAATATTAATGATATATAGCTGTTTTAGTCGCCAGGTTGTGTTGTAAAACTTATCATTTTTCATATGTGAAAATGAATGTCAACTACATTAATATTTCTGAGATTTTCTGTGCAATATCGTTTCTGTTTTATTCAGCAAGATTGGTAAACGAGCTTATATCCACGCAAGTACTACCCAAATCATTGATACAAGACTTTCAAGAAAAAACTTTGATAGTGGCGCTAAGTGTGAGACTATAGATAGAGTGTGACTCTAGTTTGTTCCATAATCCCAAATAATGGGCATCAGGTCTGAGCCCGGACTGTGAAGAGTGTATTACTCAAATATTTCGATAATGTTGGTTTGAATAATTACAAGAATTGGCGAAAACTATAACGAACACAGAAACATAAGTATCAAGACAAAGTTCTATATTGAGGCAATTTTGGATTTTCTATGTGTACTCATGGCCTGTACCCATGAAAAATGTCAAAAAACATCTATCATAGAATAGAACAGGCGATAAACATATTGGTAAATTCGGAGTTATTTTCTACACGCCTATTTAGTGATTTGTGACTGATAGTGTCAGCAAACCCTACCCAACTTAGTTGTTGTCCATTATTTCAAAAACTAGGTTGTAGCAAAAAAGGCCAGGGCTGGTCTGAGCATGACCTCCTGAAGACAAAGCAACACAAATTGAATGGAGTTCAAAGGGCACCTGGCATGAACCAGACAGACTGTATGCGGTTCATCAGTCAACAAGGTAAATAGATTATTGATTTGTTTTGCAGGAAACCAAATGAAACGACTTAACCAGGTACTTTGCAGAATTTAAAATACAATGGCCACTTTTCTTCGGTATTGTTGAAAGTCATAGTTTGATGGAGAAGAACTACAAAGGAGTTTGTGAACGTATATATTAAATTCTATTAAGGTATTATAAGCTATGATTTGTGTTGGAGAGACTCAATACCTAAAAATTAATTTTTTAAACTCAATTGGTGGGATGATTGCATGCGGGTGCCTTATTTAGCTGACGCCCAGGCTATTATAACTGTGTAGGAGGTAGTTTCATAGTTTTCTATGATTTGCAAACCAATCCTTTGCAAAAAGTATTGCTTTGTCATTTATGCAACTCCCGATGGAATTCCAGTCTTGTTTTCATTTTACATAAATCTTTGATATTGTAAAAATATCTTAAATTAAACTCTACCATTATAATATATTTATTTCTACTATATAATCAAGTAATACTATGTTATTAGAAAAAGGACTAAAGTTGCTAGACATATACATTGAGCAAAAGTGTATTCATTGCATCGCTCTTCAAACATCCCCTTCCTTGGTATTAAGAGCTAAGGCATGTATGTGCAGCAGTATGGAGTTATGCGCCCATGATAAGGCAAAGATATTTCTCATAGTTGAGCAAATACATATGAAAAGCGCAAACAAGTGGCTATAAAAAGCACTTCGCAGTGCAAATTGTTTAAACTGGAAACAGAAAAAAGGGGATGTTCTTCTAAAAGATGAAAATTCAGATTAGTTAAATATACAAATTTTAATATTTTAGTGGAACTAAGGCAGCAAATAAGTCATTCTTCTATTAGGTCAAAGGTCATTCCGTTTATCTGAAATATTTGCTAGTGCATATTTCTGATACTCTTTGCTAGAATTCATTTTAAGGTTCAACTTATACTTCAAATGACATAGGGTCGTGGAACCTGAAGGCTTTGAGGCATTTGAGGGTTGACCATGGTAACACTTCTCAAGTTGAAGTTCTTGTTAGTTCTATTGACAGGAAGTAGTTTTGTAGACTGACTTCTTGCAGTGGCATAGCGAGACGTCTGCATATCTAGAGGCTTTTCTGTGTATCCTGACCAAAAGAAATCAATCTTTACATATAGATGTCTTCATTGAAAGTGCTCATTCATTTATACTTTTTCTAATATTTGATATTTTGCATATTGTAAAGCCAATTTGTGGAGTGAGGTGAAATGATCATTAGGTTGATTCTCTGGAACTTGCCGGAGTTTTGAACCCAAATGTTTTAGCAAACAAGGTAAAGCATGGAGCATGTGTGTGTGAAGTTTAGATGAAATCAGCTAAAACATGTGGAAACATACCGGAAACACGTAGACTAACATGTTAGTCCACATGTGGATTAACATGTGTCTGTTAGTTTTCATAAACGCTATGCGCTTACGAAGACTAACAGACACACATAAGAACAAAGTGCCATATTTGTAATTATTAATTTGTACACCGAATTATAAAAGTTTTGACATCATTATTAGCTTGAGAACTTCCAATTTGATGTTCAGCTATCCACAGTTATACCACAATCATTATTGGTGGATCAAGTTTTTGCATTTCATAAAAAATTTCTAACATTCCAGATCGCACTGTTAAATTATTTATGATCATCTCCACCTGTAAGACTGCGATTATGGAGTTATTCTCTCACCTAACTGGTAGGTGGAAGTGTAATCTGATATGGTCTTCTCTTTCTCTAGCCTTGCTTGCTTTTCTGCAACAGCTTCTTTTAAACCCCAATTCGTAGCTTCTCCTGCAATGTGATGGCATGGGACTAAATAATTTATAAATATCTGCTTACATGAAAATGAATCCAATTGGCTTGTCAAGATTAAAAACCATGTTTTGCTGCTTTCTCAGCTTGGTTCATTTTTTAATGTTTTTGCCATGAATCAGTGTACGTAGACTGATCATGTAAATATTTAGTCCATGATACTATGATAGTATAAGGAGCAGAAATATAATGGCGTGTTAGTTGCTCAATTTTGAAATATCAGCTACAGAAAGTTCAATGCTGAGTTATTTATCCCTTTTATAAATAACAGCTACAAATAGCTAAATGATGTGTTAGTCATGCTTTTCATCAACACTAGATACACGTAGTCAAATGATTCATTAGTCGTACTTTTTTTAAACATCAGATACATGTAGCCGATTTGTATGTTCATCATGTTTTTTTCTATACATTAAATACAGATAGCTGAGTAGCGTCTTAGTCATGCGTGTAATCAGATACGTATAGCTGTGTGACGTGTTAGTCGTGCTTTTTGTACACGCCAGATACATATAGCTAAGTGGCGTGTTAGTCATGCTTTATACGCATACTACTACTTGCAATTTATTTAATTACTTTGTCTCCTTTTTGTTTTTTAAACTTCTCAATTAATTCACCTAATAAAATTTTTAATTAGTTTAAATCTCATTAAAATTCTTTTAGTCAGTCACAATAAAATTACAGTTTGACATATATAGTAAATTATTTAAGGTTTTTTAATTAAATGCAGTATTTTATTTTGTTAGCCGCAATCTTCTGCGTTGGGTTTCTGAAACAGCCAATTTATGTCTAGACCTTATGTTATAATATGTTCTAGAGATTGACTAAGCTCTCACCTTGTAGTGGATAATCAATTTTTTCAGGAACCCATGTCATGGTTTTGGCATCCCAGGATCTGACAGGAGGGAAAGCTTGTCGACCTGGTCTATCTCTTTTGTTGTAGTACTCATCGTAAATTGTAATCATATTATTGCTGTAGGCCTCGCCGTGGTGTCCAAAGACCATCTCCTTTGAAAGTCCTTAAATATATCACACAATATTTGCTTGTTTTTGTTTTACACACCGCATGCTGCTCTTAAAATATAATTTGTGATCTATATGTATGCATCTTGTAGTTGTATGTAAATCTCAGTGTTTGTCTTTTTGTTAAACTCTGTGTCCAGTTATAGCAGTTAAAATTCAGCAATGAAAAATCCCCGCAGCACTGGATTTGATCTCGGGACCTCCAGATCTAGAGGCAGCGAACTTAAATATAAAGCTACATGGAATACAATGGATTCCTTGGGCAAATAGTCATTACATTGGTTAAGATTGCTTGAGGTTAATAACTAGCAATGTTGACAGTTACGTGTAACGATTGTTAAGCTGGTCTAAAACGCAATAATGTTCAAGTATAGATTTTAGTAAAGATCTAGCTTTCCAAGTAAATTACTCAAATTCATTAAGTAATTATTCCATTACCCATGCAACACCAGACATTTGGTTATTATATATAGTATGTTGTGCCTTATTGTTATGGTATATATATATATAGGGCATTTGACTAGCATAGGCCCTATATATGTATACAGATGTATATATACATCTGTATACATACAGATGTATATATACATCTGCATGTTTGTAGTCGATTTGGCACCCGATGACTGAACTTGTTATGCCATTTCATTTACCTTTATTGGTTAGGAAGGCATTTCTTCTGACTTCAACATCTGGTCGTGCGTTGGGATAAAACTTGAAATCTCTTCTCTGTGTGGAGTTGTGCTTTTGTGTTGTTCTTTCAAACTGTGCAAGATTTTGATGGCGAGATTTAAACATCATAAAATTTGTGAAATCAGTTAGATTTGATCAAAAACCATAGATATACCATGGATGTAACCAAAAATATAACCGCAGACAACAAAACTTTGTTGCTAGGGTTTGGTTGCTACTAGTTAAATTACATTAAATTTTTTTTAAGAAGCTGTGCCAAATGCATGCCGGCACTATCATTTCTAAGCAAAATTTTCTAAATCAAAGTATTTAGTCAAACCTCAAAATATTATGATAAGGCCATGCAAATTATGCAAATTTTACAATTTAATTTTCTAAAAGTCGATGGCCGCATTAGACGTGATGTCACACATTAAAATCTGACCACCTGGCTCATTACATGATACCAAACATTAAGCCATAGTTATAATTTTTTACTTGTATGGCATCAAATGCTGTGTGGAAAAGCTTAAAAAATATGTGTTGTTTTTAAATAAGATTGAAAATAGAACATTTGATTTATCTTGAAGGTAATTTTCTCAGTAGATAGTCTTCTATTATCTAGGGTCCTTGCGCACAGGCAGCAGGACAGGTCAATGACAAACAACTTTTTTATTGTTATTTCTGTGCAGCTGCCTATCAACTAGGCTAGTTACAGGTTTTATACAATCGGTATTACAGCGGTCCAGCATCTCACCTGTATTTACTGTGTTTTATACAATCGGTATTACAGCGCTCCAGCATCTCGCCTGTATTTACTGTGTTTTATACAATCGGTATTACAGCGCTCCAGCATCTCGCCTGTATTTACTGTGTTTTATACAATCGGTATTACAGCGCTCCAGCATCTCGCCTGTATTTACTGTGTTTTATACAATCGGTATTACAGCGCTCCAGCATCTCGCCTGTATTTACTGTGTTTTGTAGAACCTTGCTTAAAATAAATTCAATAATACTTGAGAGAACAACTCCTACTACTAATTGGGTCCTGCGCTCAATCATTCATGAATTTCCCAAAAGCTCATCGCTAAAGAATTTGAGCTCAAATTCGGATTAACTCAAATGTGGCCCAATCGTATTTCTGAACATGCATTGCTGTGTGCATTATTCATTAATGAAATAGTCCTGATGTTTTGTACAATAACTGGTCATGGACTAAGAGTAGACAGCTTGCGACAGCATTAATATGGAGTCAGTATCTTTGCTAGTTTGTTTTCCAAGTCACTTATGCGCCTGTTTTGTTAGTATTGGCTACTATTAGTCAGTACTAGTACATTGACAATCTCGTGCACTGTGAGGGACCATCAGGTCTAATAACTATACGGACAGTTACTTTGTAATAACCAAGGTGGTGGAGTGGTGCAGATGGTAGTGTGCTTGAGTGCCAAGTGGAATAACTGAGTTCGATTCTCCTGCAGTGCAATCTTTTTTTGTCCCTAATGCTCTTAACGTTAATTCAAACGGATGGACATGGTTTTTATTATAATAAAAGTTAGTTAGTAGGTCCTGATTGTCAGTACAAGTAGTCATTCATAGTGATTAGTTAGCAATTACTAGGCACTGTTATTAGGTATACTTTACTGTTAGCTACTAGATGCTGCTAGTTGCTACTGATTTATACAAACAATTGTGACAAACAACCATCTCCTAAAAGATAAGGGAGACTCACCCTTCCCCTTTCCTCATGCCAGTTTCCAATAAGAACCTTTGGATCGTATCTCTGTTCTATTCTCCAGCCGGGCAAGCCCCATTTTTGGGGGTCATTCATGGCCCCAATCTGAGGTAAACTTGCCATTTTTCTAGCCTATTTAGTTGGTCTGAAGCCTCTTTATTGCTGAGCACAAAGCACAAATAAACTTCACTGATATGCGGCAAGGTTTGTGAGGATGGTCCCTTGGCAACCGATAGCCTGGGAAGATATTTCATGTCGTTGCGGAAGGCTAGACGGTTAGCCTCAAGTACCGCCTTTATCACGCTATTGATTGAATCGATGAAAAGCATGAAAGGAAATGGCTACTATTGTGTTGGCTATACTAGATCTGACTGTGTGATTGATAACAATCTGTCATGCGGAGCTGCGTAGCCTTTCAAATGCTAACATAAGGGCTAATCAGCTGATAACGGTCTACTAGTAGTTGTCTTACACTAGTGTTCAGTTTCGTCTTACTCTGTGCATTTGACCTTGTTATGCTTCAGGCTTTTACGTTTTTAATACATCATATTATATATATTATATATCATATTATATATATCATATTATAATATATGCTATATATCTCATGTTATATGTCATATTATATATATATTATACATATCATATTAAAATATAATATATGCTATATATATCATGTTATATGTCATATTATATATATATTATACATATCATATTATAATATAATATATGCTATATATATAGCATATTACATGTATCATATTATATATAATGTATATTCTAGGCCTATATATCATGTTATAATATATGCTAAATACATCATATTATATATATAATATTATATATATCATATTACATATATACATATTACATATATACATATATATATATATATATATATCAACTACACAATTTTTGGACTAAAGTTTCTTGCAGCAGCTACAGGGTTGTTTCACTCTTGGCACTCAGAGTAAGATGAGCCTGATGAGCGCCAAGCATGAAACAACATAGAAATTTTAGTTTTGAAAGTTTAGTTGAAATCTTAGTATGAAAAATCTTTTCTTAGAAAAATTAGTTTTAACCAAGATATACAACATCTACCATTCTAACTTTTAAATGGTGATATTTGTTCATTTCTGTGTGTGTCCAGCCAATGCATAATTTAGTTATTCGAAAGCTTGAGACAGCTAAAACATATTGTTGAAAAACATTTCTTACTTTATTTGCTACACATTTGCTCACCTTATAAACGGTGGCAGGTAATGGTAGTTGCTATTGGATATGTTTCTTCACCTAATGAGTTTGAGTAACTTAAAGGTTGATTTGCAACAAAATTCACATTACAGTTATTTGGTATCATAAGATTCACCATGTCTTACTCTGTTGTGTCGTAGGTGCAAAATATATGGAAATGTGATTACAAGCTTTTAAAAGCTAAAAAGCGAACAGTTAATCACACCACACGAGACCGCCGTAGTTTGGACTCGCTTTCCAAAACGGTTCAAATGGGACGTAGTTGTTACAGGATGGTTTCTGTTTACACTTTCATGCAACCTCATTCGTCGAAATATTTTCACATATACTTCATGCATTCAATAAAACCATGTCTATTGTTCTTACGCGTCTGTTTTATCGTCATTGTAATGCTGTCACTTTTAGCACTGATATCTTATAACTTACTGTAAAAAATCGTTAAACTTTTTAACCTTAGCTCGAAGGAGTACATATCATTTTCTGGTAATCATGACGAGCCTGTTGGTTACCTGTGATAATCGAAAAGTGCTGCAAAAATTATTTGCGAAGTATTGGGTCACGTGATCGGATTACGACTTGACGATTGAATAGTGCCAAAACAAAACTGTAGAGTAGCGGGCATCTATATTTGATACGGTGATTTCGGTAAAACCCGAAGTGTTAATCATAAACTAGTGCTACGATATTTTTTATAGGGAGCTTTTTATTGGCCTTTCAATACACGTGAGAACATCACGTGACAAGATGATAACCAAACTGTAATGGCAACGTCAGATAAATAAAGAGATTCCACTCTTCGGCGGCTTTTCGTTTTTGAGCTTTTAAGAGCTTGTAATCACATTTCCACGTAATTGGCACCTACAACGCAACAGAGTAAGACATGGTGAATCTTTTGATACCAAACAACTGTAATGTGAATTTTGTTGCAAGTCAACCTTTAAGTAACTAAATTTTTACAATAATAAGAACCATGTATGTCCGAAGCCAGGTGAGAGCGTTAAAAAAAGATCACACTTTACAAGAACTGAACCCTCACATTCAGATGCATGGATGCAAAGCCAAGCACACTACCACTAAACCATGCAGCCACCTTGTAGTCTAAGTGTGCATATAATCATTACACATCATGGTCTCCACCGGTGCACTGGACTGCAAGTGTGTGTATTTTAATCAATCGCTGTTAACTGGACATACGGCTAACACTTCTATTTATATTTATATAAATCTTAGTGTTTTCAACTAGCGGTCTGCATTACACTGGATATGATATCCAGACCTCCAGATCTAGAGGCAGTAGACTTAACCATTAAGCTACATGGAATACAATGGATTCATTGGGCAAATAGTCATCACATCAGTGAAGATACTCCCACTTGAAGCACTTGCTTGGGGTTAGTGACTAGCATAACTAGCACTGTTGACTGTAATGGTTGTTAAGCTGGCCCAAAACACTGGTACAGCTGTATTGTTTTAGTAAAGATTTTAGTAAATATCTAGCTTACCAGGTAAGTTACTCAAATTCATTTGGTAATTATTCTATTACCCGCGCAATGACGACATTCGGTTAGGATATAATTATATAAGTATATATATTGCTTTGTTAGCAATAATTTCATTTTATTTTGTTACAGTTTCCAAATTACGCCATACAAAAATTATAAAACACAGAAGAAGGGGAACAGGTAGTCAATCAAATCAAATAAATAGCCTGACATACATTGTTGTTTAAAATATTTTTCTTAATTAAGAAAGCAGTTATTAGGTAGAAGATTGCTACAGCAGTTAGCGATTATATTTTCAATATTTTATTACTATTATCGTATTATCTCTTGTAAGGTTCTATACTGTATTTGATATTGAGCTTGCCTTTTTCTGTCTATTGCTCTAAACTTGCTCAAATAACAGCAGAAATATAGAACATATATTCCTTCATGTTTCCATTGTTCCAGAACTATATACCCTCAACCAGTTCTAAGAATGTCTGGTACCTGAAGAAAGAATGGCAAAGCAATATTGATACTAATATTATTATTGTAGACAGGTCAAAGGTCGGTACAGTGTGATGGTGTTGTCATGATGTTAATAGTAGGAGTCATATTCAAACTCTGTCATACAGCTATCTCTGCATTACAAGCTTTGCAATAATTTGCTTAATTTTATCAAAGTATGGTAGTGTTTGCATACAAGACTCGGTTTCAGCCATGTTGGCGTTGAATATACAGGTGTAGATAAATCTTAAAGAAGAAAAATGGTAAAGTTGAACATTTGCTTAGAGAGACGGATTAAGAATGTCGGCTTGTCAAATATTCAACTTGCTTTGATACCAATATAACATGTTGTCACTTTGTTTCTTTTTCACTGGAAAAGTTAATAATGAGCATATTGCGGCACTGCTGACACAATTCACACTAAGCTGTACAAATTTCACTCTTTAATTAAACTGCTCATGAACTAATTGAGCTACTTAGCTTCCATATCTGTTTCCATGGTTACAAGCTTTTTAGTTTTTTCATGCATTTCATTTTTAGCCTTCTTGATTTTCAATGGCCAACTTTAAAGTTAAAAGTGTGTTTGCTTACCAGTTTCTATGGTTACAAGCCTGTTCGCTATGGTAAGGGTCTTTTTACATATCAGTTTCCATGGTTACAAGACTACTTCCTTGTTCTTCTGCTAATTTTAGGGTTTATTTGCCGCGGAGTTTCCGTGGTTACATGACTGTTTGCTTGTTAGTTTCCATGACTACAACCTTGCCAGCTAAACTATATTGTTTTTTTATTTACTAGTTTCCATAGTTACATTTGTACAAGGCTGTTTACCTAGCAGTTTCCATGGTTACAAGGATGTTGACTTACAAGTTTCCACGGTTTGAAGTTCACTTGCTAGTTCATTACTAACTCTTGAACCTGCTCAGTTGTCATATTTGTGTTTGTAAGCTTTCTGGTTCCCATAGCTACAGACCAGCTCACTCGCTTGTTGATTTGCTGATTTTTGCGCTTGCTTGTCAGTTTCTATGGTTACATAGCTATTCGTTCAGATTAATGTTTTTTTATTTTTCGGTTTTTTTGGTTATGAGCTTCCTTAGGAAGTAATTACTGCTTGTTAGTTGCCGTGTTTATGAGCCTGTTTTGTCAAGCGCTCAGCTTTGTAACCCTAGCAAGAAGGAATTTACCACTTGGTATAGTATGTCTGTACATTGTCTTATTAACTACAGTGGAATATCAGTTTACTAAACACTAATTATGAATATAATGTATAAACATATATTTCTCTTTTAGACTGAAACGATGCAAAAAACAACGCTGATCGCTTGATGCACAAAAAGAGTTCACAAAATATAGATTAAAGATAGTCAATTGCAAATCAACTTTGGCATCGAAAATTTTATGTACGAGTTATTTTAAAGCATAACACTACATATTGCATAACAGTGTACGTTCAGCCTGTGGCAGGAGTACAGCTCATGGCTTCAAGAATTACGAATAATCTATGTCAAGGATAACCTTGAAATTATAAGTTTTGCCCGGCTATAAAATACGAAATGCAGAATAAGCAGGCTACCTAAAATGTTTAACATGGAAGATTTGAGCAATAAATCACATCGCATCAATAACTGGACAGATTATACTTTTAACAACATAAACGCCATGGAATGAATGTCTTTGGTATAAAAGACATGCATAAAATGCATAGACTTCAGCAATTAGAGTTTAGCTGTCAGCAACAAACATCATTTTTTATAACGAATTGCATAAACCATACTATTGTATAGGCTATTGGTGGCTTTCAAAATTTTTCGTACTAGATATGCACTAATACTAAATTAATAGTCTCATGAAATTCTGAGCAAAGAAATCTTTCATAGTGTGATATTATTAGCGGTTTTGGGTGACCTCAAAACCTTTGTTGCGGGGGTGGATAGGCAGCGGAGCCGGAAGCATGTGCTCTGCGAGGTGCCGAGGGTGTTATGTTAGAGGTGGATGGCACAGCGTTTGGGGGGTTGGAGTAGGAAGGAGGTGGTAGATACCTCTGTCCCGTAGCAGGGTTATAGTAGTTGACTCGGGAGAGTTGTTCGCTCTGGAAGTCTGGTGAGCCGGGATACGATGGAGGAGCAGCTGAAACAAATACAATAAAATGTTTCATCCTGCACCCAAATAAATTGCACAAGAAATGTTCACGAGTGCTACTTTTATTGTAAATAGAGGTAATCCTTAACCTGCATGTAGTTGTGTCGGTTTACAGCAAACAGTAATTTTAAGATTTTGTTTGCACATGCAGTATTCATAAATTGAACATTACATGTACTAGCTTTCTGCCAGTCTAGTGTACCGTGAGAGATCATCAGGTGGCTCAATAAGCACAGAGGATAAGTATGTACATAAATATTCAGAAACCTATGAAGGTGAATGAGTGATGCCATATGTCCTGGGTTCAAATTCACTACAATGCAATCTTTTTTCTAAACCTCCAACCACGGCTTGAGCAGACTTATTATAGACAGGTCTTAGTATAGTAAATACTATTTTAATGCCCGGCGTTGCACGGTAATAAAAAGTTGTTGCATAGAAATTTTATTTTTAATTGGTTAAGTTTATTGACCCAATAAATTTGAGTAACTTGGGCTAGTTTAAACCTTTACTATAATAAGATATGCGACCTCTCTCAGCAGGGTAAAAAAAAGATTGCGTCGTGATCTCTCATGCAATCATGATTTTCAAGCGCACTAGCTGAAGCTTGACGCACATTATTTTAGCCAATCCAATTTCCACCAATATTTCAGAGGAATTTTAAACTGAAATTTTAGTTTGCTTATTTGCTTACTTACTATGAAAGCACTTTCGAAGTGTTTCTAACATTAAGCAACATTAATTAACATGCATTAACACATGAATTAACGCATAAACACATCTGGTAACTTTTTCAGCTAAAGAGATGTTTGTGTTTTGACTAGGGTGAACTCGTTACTCAGGTTCTGGAGTATTCTAAAATTTTAGTTTCAAAGGATTAAGAAAATTTACTTCAGCCTTTGCGATATCCTTAGAACAAAACTTACATAATAAATAACCAACAGTTCTATTGAGTATTCTAAAATTATTGAAGACTGGTATGCTTAGCGGACAGGCGCACGGTGAGAGATCGTCATGAGTATGCGCATAGTTATTCCGTGAAGTGGCAATGTGGCTGAGTGATGTAGCATTTAGCGCACCGGTCCTGCAAAAGGGAATATCTGAATTCAATTCTCGTGGCTTCTTAGCTTGGCTTTGGGCAGACGGACACGGCTCTTATTATAGTAAATATTTCTTTTTTGATCTATGATCATTCTGACATGTTGTTGCTGCTCTGTGATACAGCAGTTTTCACAGCCCACACACTATGTTGAGACACAGGAGCAAGTTGAGACAAAATACTTTTCCTGACGTACCGTAGCAGGTATTGAACCACTGACCTCCTACTTATCCATCCAAAATGCCAAACACTAAACTACAGGTTTTACAGAGATTGAACAGGTCTATTTACAACCATTCTCAGCATGCAATTCACCAGCCGATCTAAATTATAGTTACTATAATAACAAACGTGTCTGTTCGTCTGAAGCAAGCTAAGAGTGTAAAGAAAAAAATATTACACTGCACAGGAGTTGAACCAGGGCATTCAGATTCTTAGGCAAGCATGCTACCAACTGCACCACTTAACCACCTTACTGCATCTAAGAATAATTATGCACATAGTTATTACACATGACAATCTCTCATGGCTCGTGGGATACCAGTTTAAGATAAATTGCCAAAAACATTTTTGCATCAATGACAGAGCCACTAAAAGCCATTTGAATATACTTATTGTCAGGAGATTAAAGACAATTAGAAAAAACGTAAATGCAATAAACTGGGATTGAACCACAGGATGGATTTTTGTTTAGTTTAATTAAGAACATTTACCCAACTCAAAAAAGGTAAGCAAATCTCCTGAATAAACATGCCTTAAATAGAGTTGTGGTTTTGATTAGAAACTCTAAATTACATTGATACTTTGGTAGCGAACGGATTTAATTAGATGATTAAAAATCATCAATGTGCGCTGCACATAAAAATGTACGGCTATACATCTCAGTAGAAAGAGGTCATCACCTTCTATCAGTGAATCACACCTGGCATTACATTGATTGAGTAAGACCCCAAGCAGAGAAAAGATGTTTAGACAGAAATGACACTCTTAAAACCAAGTTTTATCGAAGGACTATCTGTGCTACCCTGCGTTGCCCGGGTAATAAAAAAATTTTTGCACAGAAAATTGATTTGTATTTAACATATAACAACATTTACCATTCTAACTTTCAAACTACATATCATGAGAAAAGTGTTTTGTGTAATTGAAATAATTTAAGAGAGAAAATAAAAACAACTGTAAAGGTTTTCAAACTTTGTCAAACAGCTTTTAAACCTCATATCATGAGAAAAATGTTTCGTGCAGGTCAAATACTTAAAAAAAAATAAAATGACTATAAAAAGGTTTAGATGTAAATGTGAAATAATTAGCAAGTAATAGCTAAATTAAGTCAGTTTTGCTACGATTACAATAAAGGTGATTCGGTAATGATACAATTAATACGAACTGAGAAAATAAAATAAAAATCCTGAATATGTAGAATTAATAATAGCAATTCTTGCATCGAAGTGTGTGTGTATAAAAAAGGTTACTGTTCCACCAACAGCTATCCATCAAAACTTTGAATACGACGATACTGGTACCTCTCGATACCGGTGCAAATGTAAAAATGAGATATCGTACTGTTTTTGTCTGGCCTTTTGTGTCTGGCTCTTGCCACGGAGACATCATAATTGTCCTCATGCGAAGATTTGGCTTTGACCCCAGATATAGTAATTGAACTTTACGAAAAATATTTCTTAACAGGGGCATTGTAACCTGTGGCCGCATCAGTAAAATAATCAGCGTGCATAATACATGTAGCTATAGATGGAATGACACACAGATCCACATACTTGGAGAAATATATATATATTTGATCAAAGGATACTATTCTTTGAAAGGTGCTGCAATTCATCATGATCAGTGATAGTATAATAGAATATGCTGACTTACCGCTCGGGTACCTTGGTACTTCTTCATACATCGGGGGGCGTACAGCTGGCCCGTATCCTGGAGCTACAAATTAGTTAAAAATCATGAAATTGTCAGAGAAAGCTATTTCTTTGTATAGATAATAAACTTTCTCAGTCATCAAAGACCAAGGACTAAAGGTGAAGGACAAATGAGTGGCGAAAAATGAGCATTTTAGTCATGAGGTCAAGAAAAAAGGTATTGAACTTTGCTGATGCCACTGATCTGACCACAGCTGCCGATGTACAATAAGAACACTGTCGACTACAGTCAAGCGATGAAAGCCCTTTAGTTCGATAGCCAATTTAAACTGGTATTGTAACTAAGTGAATGATTCGTTGAAAAAGCTAGAAAGCTTGAAGCTGAAAATGGGAGTGGTTACGCTATACAGTTTACCACAAAATTTAGTAATCTTTGACATGCTGAATTGAAAGTTTCTACGCAGCATTTACCAATAGTTTTTGGGCATCACAAATAAAGCCCTTTGAAGACATTCTGTGTTAGAAAAAAACAGTAAATTTTAAAAATAATTTGGACTCATAAGAAATCATTTAGCAATAGTATAGAAACACGTGCTAGCATGAAACATAAGCATACAATCTTCAAGTTAAAAGCTGGAGTTATTTGAAATGCAAGCATATTTACTTCAGATCTGACACTTCTTACAACAGGAATTGCAACAGCATTCAAGGCAGCCAGATTTTTTTAAAGCTTCATAATAAGAAAGCTTTGTGTTCAGTTTTGGTCTAAAGAGCAAAATATTCTGGGTAACGCATCATAAAATTAAATAACTTCTTTTACTAATTTATCAATCCCAGTTGGACAAACTAGCAACAGACAAGAAGTGATGAACAACTAACTCTGATCAGTTAGCAACGAACCAAAATTACAACTGACAATAAACAGCTTGCTATGAACCACAAGCAACAAACAACTAACATTGAGCGACTGACGAGGAGCGACGACTGATGAGCGACTAGCGATGAGCGATTAACGATGAACGATTAGTGATGAACTACAAGCGATGAGCAACTAGCAATAAATAACTAGCGATGAGCAACTAGCGATACACAGCAAGCGATGAACAACAAAGGGTGAACAACTAGTGATGAACAACTAGCGATGAACAACTAGCGATGAACAACTAGCGATGAACCATTAGCGATGAACCACTAGCGATGAACAACTAGCAATGAACAACTAGAGATGAGCCACTAGCAGTGAACAACTAGCGATGAACAACAAGCGATGAACAACAAGCGATGAACAACAAGCGATGAACAACAAGCGATGAACAACTAGCGGTGAGCCACTAGCGATGAACAACTAGCGATGAGCAACTAGCGGTGAGCCACTAGCGGTGAACAACTAGCGATGAGCAACTAGCGGTGAGCCACTAGCGATGAGCAACTAGCGATGAGCAACTAGCGGTGAGCCTTTAGCGATGAACAACTAGCGATGAGCAACTAGCGGTGAGCCACTATCGGTGAACAACTAGCGGTGAGCCACTAGTGGTAAACAACAAGCGATGAACAACTAGCGGTGAGCCACTAGCGATGAACAACTAGCGATGAGCAACTAGCGGTGAGCCACTAGCGATGAACAACTAGCGATGAGCAACTAGCGGTGAGCCACTAGCGGTGAGCCACTAGCGATGAACAACTAGCGATGAACAACTAGCAGTGAGCCACTGCGATGAACAACTAGCGAAGAGCAACTAACGATGAGCAACTAGCGATGAACAACTAATGATGAACAACTAGCAACGAACAGTTATCGGCAGTTGGAGGAATGAGTATTTAGCGACTAGCAAAAACGATGAGTCATAAAGTGAGTATTTTGTGCAATAATATACGAATAACAAAACTTGCTCGCACCTTGCAGTTCCTACTTGTTCTTGTCGCAATGCTATAAAGAACTAGAACTTACTGTTTTTCCAGGGGGAATCGTCTGTCCCATCAGCCCCTCTTGGAATATTGTGACCAATTTGCATTTGCCGCATTTTGTAATGTCGATATATGCCGATGAAGATTCCAATCCCTATTATAATTATCCATGATACCCCAAACCTGAAATAAAATATAAATAAAAATATAGTTCCTATCATCAAAAAACACTGAAATAAGTAGAACACTATCTTGTACATGTATTTTACAGATTTTCCAACTGGAATGGTATTGTAATGAAAGAGTATATCTATGAATGTGGTAAAATATTTCTATGCCTCAACAAAGCAAGGTTCCATAGTCTCATTCAGATCTGATAGATTTCAGTTACAAATTCAGAGGCCATTTGCCTTTAAGAAACCTTTGTGTTGCAATATCAAAATTTTGGAAATTTATAGCAGTGCAGCAAATAGATGCTATCGATCTAAAGGAATATTGATACAAACTCTGCAAATCTTTCCATCCTTTTGGGCATTGCTTCCCCATGCTATTTGTTCAAGACGCATTAAAGTGACACTGCACCTTAGGTTGAATCTTTATGCTATTGTCCCTTCTGACAAGCACCTGCATTCACATGTCATTGTATCCTACTTATTATTAGTGTGAACTAGAGTCAAACCTCTACATATAAACTTTATTCATTCTAAGACCAGTTTTAAATCTGAAAGCCATTATATGTAACTACAAATATGCACTTTAAATCACTCTCGTTATTTTATAGCCTCAAAACTTATTATAAAAATAACTATTGGAGATAATCACTGATACAATCACTAAATCATAATCACTAAACAGATAAAACCAATACAACAAACGCATTAACAGGAAAACAAAAAGAATGAAAATTTTAATTCATGCAAAATTTATCAATAAAGGGTTTTTATTGTTACTCTGACGTAAACATGTGAAGATAACTCTAATTTTTTTTAGGTACAAATGTGGAAATGATAAAAGTATGTGGTGTAACTTACTGGGCAAAGCTACCTAATTTGTATTTTTGTTAATTTAAAGTTTAGTATTTACCCACTCTCACCTTTTTTACACAAAACTGAAAGCTTAAAAAAGCTTTGAACAGTTTTAAATTATTCAAATATTTTAAACTATTCAAATACTTGAAAGTTTGACTGTATTTGTTATAGACTTTTTATTTTAGTAACACTAAAACAAAAAGTCTATAATAAATTAGATATTTGCTAATAGAATCTTTGTTGAATGTAGCAGAACAGAGGCAGCATTAACTTACCATATATACCAGGAGTAATACCAGCTGCATCCAGCGTAATACGTGTAGCAGCCCTAGAGCAAGGGAAAGCAAAGTGAAGAACACAGTGAAACATGAAACAGACTCACACGTGACAACAACAACAAATATAGAGCAAATTTTATTTATTTGCAGATTATGGTAAAAGAAGTTGTCCTATCCTGTCAAGTATTCCTGCAAGTCGGGAAAGCACTGCAACCATGGTGACGAGATAACGCTTATTAAAACCAAACAATAATGAGAACTCAACTTTGTATATCTGCAATATTTACCAGATACATATGATATCATTGTTCATACTAACAAATGTCAAAACGTCATTGATAATTTGTTCCGTTAACAAGTCAGCAAAGTCAGCGCCAGGATATGGCTGAAGGACTTTGCTATTTTAATTTTAACAATTTTAAATTCTTTAAACTGTGTTTTACAATCTACATTGTAGCAACCCTGCACCCTATATTTACCCATGTTTACCCTATATTGTTGTTACGTTAGGCTATAATCATAAAATAATTAATCGCTAGTAGGCAGTGAATAGAACTTGTGGAGTTGAACAATCCACTAATACGTCAAAGGTTGCCGTTTGCCAATGCTGTTTAGTTCGACAGCAATTTTACTGTAAAGTGTAATTTAGACTAAGCCGATTAGGTTTCCTTGTTGTCCTAATTGTCCTAACAACTGAACTAGTGAGAAATACAAACGATGAAACAATGCTAGTTGGCAAACTCTTTAGCCTAGCGTAATCGTTTTACCCATAGATATATATACCTATGTATATATATATATAGGTATATATATCTATGGTTTTACCTTTTCAAGTTCTCACAAGTTCAGCTGTAATCTGAGACTAAAATATGACTACAAAGGAACCAAATCAGCTCAGGCTGGATTGAGCTTTACTAGGTATAATTGCTATTAAACAAAACTCATTAGCCTACCATGTCAGACATCTTTAAATTCCATCAAACTCTTCTAAATTTATCAAATGCAAGTCATCTATCGGTTTATAATATCATGTTAAATGATAGTCAACTAAATTTAATGTAAAAACCAGTCGATGTCAGTTCATGACAGCCCCATATGATGACTATCCAAAGTTTTTCACAAAAATAAAAGTTGTTAGGTTCAAGTTTGAAAGATGCTTTTCAATGTTTAACCTCCTAGCCTGACTAGAAAGTTGTTTTTTGACCTTTATTTGGTATTAATATCCTCAAATAGAAATGGTTTTTTATAATGTGCTATTAAAAACATAATTTAAACAAAAGAAAAGAGACAAGTTAGATTGTATGGAAGGAACTTTCCGAATAACTCATATTTTTGTATTTTGGCAGTGAGAGAAATGTAGTGTGTCATTAGGATGGGAAAGCAAGCAGTTGTCTCTCCTTGAAAAAAGATGCTGGCTATTATGTTGTTCTTTTGTTTAGAAGACAGAATCTATGGCCGGTTTTGACTTTCAAAATTGTACAAACCTTCAAATATCAGTTTATATACAGTTTTATCATTATAGACAACATTTAATATTTTTATGTGAAGTATATAAATAAAGTGTTTTGCGATGACTCATAAACAAATAACAGAAATACATGTACTTAAAAACTAAAGCATATACAAAGGCTGACGCTGCAACCTAAGACAGCAAGAGCTGAACTGAAAAAAGCGAACAATTTAACTAACACGGCAGCGAATACATGAACCTTACCAGATGTACCAATGAGCATACATGGATGGCTCGCAGACATAATTTGAGCCTACCAGATAACAGGTAGTTGCCTCGGCCAGCTTGTATTGACTCTGCGAGAAATACACAAGATCTGTTTGCTCTTTCTTTATTGGTTTTCAAATACGGCATGCCGCTGTAGAGCTGTTCTTACCACCAACGGATGGCTACCTGACAGTCACCTCAGATTTGGTTTGAAGAAGCAGTTACAAGATTCAAATCCAAAAGCTTGAAACCGAACAGTTTTGGTTTAGCCCAGCCCAACTGGAACTCGCGTTTGATTGGATGTTTTAGCGAATATAACTCATTTTTAAGTGCAATAAATGAGATATGAGGCACCGTAGTTTGTTAGACAGGAGTTCGTAGAGCTAGGAGTTAAATATTTTTTAATTTAGTTTGAGTCGATTCGGCTGCCATGTGGTGGCCTCTAAAGAATACAAAAACATCCGATGAACAGTTGACTGTTTGAGAGCTCCATTCCCGATAAGACTGCTGGCAGAGCAAGAGATTAACAATTTCTCAACGAGCTGTCTGAAAAGGCTTTCTCCAGCCTGGGAGTTATCGAAAATCAATGTTTTTCATTACCCAAAGTATTGTATTTCCAGATTGCAAACAAGTTAATTTTTAGCATCCCAAGCTCTGCAATTAGCAGGTATTGGCATTCTGTCTCAGAGTAAATGTGTGCTTAACATCAGTTGGCTAATTAAACAAAGCTCTGTCCAGGTTATTTTCCATAAAACGAGCACTTTTTAATAAACTTTCGGAATAGAAAAGTTTTTGGTTTAGTATTTTAGGCTATTTGAGTAAAATGTTTAATTTTGGTCAAGCCGATAATTTTGGGGAAAAACTAAACCAAAGTTCGCCTATTTTTAGATAAATATTTTTGCTTTTCATATTTTCAATTGGGACCATCTCTGAGCTTGAGACACGCAATCCAATAGAAGCAAGATAGCTCAAAAATACCTTTTGCTAGCTCATATCTATTTGTGAGTTTTGTTGTTACAGCCATAGCTTTCGGTAAATCTTTAGCAATCTTCATGAAGCTTGACTGTGAGAAACCCATGTAAAAGCAAAATTTCGTAAAAATATGCGGTCAGGATCGGCAGCATAGAAAGTTCTCTGTATATTGGTGGCAGCCAAACTGCTGCTAATCAAGGAAACTTTGAATAATTGTCAAATTTGTCATTTCGTAAAATATATATTTAATATGGAACAAAATGTTAGCCATTTTCCTTGTAAGCTGACTCAGTCCATAAGCTAGAAAACACACTAATACACAGTATTGTTCCTACAATGGGCTGCAAATATTGTTTATTATTGCCAAATAAGATGCCCATATCAACATATAAACCCTTTTTAGGCTTCTCTCATAAAAAAACATATCATTTACGAAATCGAAGGTTCTACATTTATTGTCAACAATCACACGAAAAATATGCTACACTTACCTGCACACACTGCAACAGAAACGTGTAGAGTAGCAGATTACAAGCAATCGCATGGTCAGCCATTTTGTATCTAGTGTAAACGCTGAGTAAAGTCAATACGAAAGCGAGCTAGTCCAGGACTAGGGTGGCAGACACGCTAGTTATTGATTGGGCTACGCAAGGTTTATAACAACAACATCGCTCCTGGTTGGTTACTGTATATCCTCAAATATTGGCTATCGTTATGCCAAATTCAATCACATCTAAGCTACAGTATATTACATCCATCAAGCTTCCCTTGGTAAGAATTTCACATGAGGGACTCTACTGTGAAGGTGACTGTAATCTTTAGTATTGTGATATTGTTGTAATAGAATACCGGAATAACAATAATTATTAAAATTACCAGCTTTTCAACCAAGATGACCATTGGCTGGTAAACTTGCTGATGGTCCATTCTTTGAATCACCCTCATAGCTTTAATTTTTAAATTCCTAAAGTTAGTACCAAAATTTTTAAGTAGTGAAAACAAAATTGTTCTCCTAGCAATCATTGAATAACACCACATATATTAATATGTACATGTATATTTTTAATAAACAAGACTATTGTGATATAGGAGTTGTGTTCTCTCACTGAACATGACGTGTGGGGTTTTGTTTGGCTGTTTTGTCAACTAAAGACCTTTTCGACTAATTATGTAAACCCATTGTTTGTAGGCTAATGGAACGAGGAATTCTTGTTCCATTGAAAAACTTCTCTAGACAATTGTACAAATATTGTAGAGCTTAGAGCTTTTCTTTTAATTGTAGTAATACACTCTTGGAATAGTTGCACAGCCTGTCATGCGTTTTCCATTTAGGATGCCACATAAAATATTGTCACTAAACACCATAACCAACAAGACGCTGCACCACCAAGTAAAGCAATTTTGATTGTGTAAAGTGTTGGTATAGTTACCCACCTTATTATGTTATGTTACATACCCTCTTATGTTGTGTTACACACATCATCTTGTGTTACACACTCTCTTATGTTATATTACATACTCTCTTATGTTATGTTACACACATCATCTTATGTTACACACTCTCTTATGTTATGTTACACACACTCTAATGTTATGTTACACACACTCTAATGTTATGTTACACACACTTTTATGTTATGTTACACACATCATTTTATGTTACACACTCTCTTATTTTATGTTACACACATCATCTTATGTTACACACTCTCTTATGTTATGTTGCACACACTCTTATGTTATGTTACACACACTCTAATGTTATGTTACATACACTCTAATGTTATATTACACACACTCTTATGTTATGTTACACACTCTCTTATGTTATGTTACACACTCTCTTATGTTATGTTACAATAAAGCGGATTAA
This sequence comes from Watersipora subatra, assembly GCF_963576615.1. Lineage (NCBI taxonomy): Eukaryota > Metazoa > Bryozoa > Gymnolaemata > Cheilostomatida > Watersiporidae > Watersipora > Watersipora subatra. Next base: position 10,832,353 of record NC_088718.1, read on the forward strand.
TAGAGCCACTATTGTGAAATGGGTGGCCCTCCAATGTTAATAAAGAACTGCATTGTTAAAGAAGCTGTAATGGGCTCGTTACATATTTAAAAAGCGACTGGCGTCATCTGGTCTAAGAAATGTACATGTATTTTAATCCAGGCGATTGTTGACCAAGATGAAAAGACAAGGTGAAGCGTGGCACCCACACTCAAGGCAGGCCACCATCTTGGGTAATATAGCGAGGGGTCCGATGAACTCATTATGGGGTGAGAGAAACATGACAGGCAAACACCAGGCTGTATAATATTTGAGTAGAAAAATAATATATAATAATAATAATATATATATATATTATTGTTATATATAATAATATATAACAATTCTAGGAATGAAGAACAAAGAAGAATAAAATATCTTTTTTGTGTGTAATTTTTGTCAAGTTTTGTTCATGTAGGTATGTCGAATGTTATATGATTATTATTATATAATATACTAGAAATTCCACTTTCATACAGCCCACGACCAAAGAGATATTGGAAAAAAAGAAAGGGTACTGATGGTTGAGAAATGCAATATTAGCAGTCAAATTGCACTGCAGTGCAATTGGAGAACTGCAATGGTAGCTGTAATGTACTGGGTGTTATTATATACAACAAATAGCAATAATGAAAGAAAAATATTAAATGTTTATATCTCTCCCCCTGCAATAGGAGAAATGCAAAATTGACCAATATTAAAAGTAAAATGCACTGATATTATTAAAATAACCAATATTATTAATATAGTAATAATATAAAACCAATGCACAATTTTGTTTACATTTAAAAACGTCATAGTTTTTATAATCTCATGAGTATAATCTCATAATCTTAAAATCTCATAAGAATCGTTAGAAAAAAATATCATCGTCATTTCCGTTACTTACACTGCGTTGTACATCAGTTAGAATACCGAAGTACTCAAGAGTCTAAAATGTCAGTTACTTTGAAATCGGCAAAAATGAAACGATTTCAGTACTCCTACGTTAATAACATAAACCTTTGACAATGCTATAGACTGGTGAAATGTGCACGTTTTTTTTTTCGCGAAATGCGCACGACTTAATCGTTCTATTCTCTGTCGCTCGGCGTTTCAATTTCCGGTCTTAACTTTTATTAAACCAAGCTTTTCAAGGGTTTTGTGACGATTTTCGGCCAAATTAATCTGTCTATTTGTGTATAATCCGATCAGATGGGTAAGTTTTAAGAGAATTTCGATAATTTACAAAGACTTGGTAACATATTTAAATAGGTTTGTATGTGTTTTGTATCGTTATTATACTTTAACTAATCTACAAAGCGATGGTTAAATTTGTTGATGAAATTTCAAGACAAGGGTTCGTCGCATTGTTGATGAATAATTTTCGTAAGTTGTGTGCACATGCATTTATCATAAAAACTCTCATAGTTCGCTTCCGCTCATTTGTTCGTGGGAATATATATTATTATATTTGATACTAGGCCTACAATAAATTATGTTTCGATAGTATCCAATTCTATGTACATTTTGATTAGGTAGTAGCTCACAGTAGCAGCATATGCTGGACCACTTTTCAGTTAAAGACCCAGAAACCAATCCGAAACTCTCTTTAAATAAACACCAGAGGTTTTGCCTACCAGGTCAGTTTGCGACAGTCTGACAATAACAGCAGTTCCGAGTCTCACCAGGATCATCATCATTAACCAAAGTAACCTCTTGATGCGGCTCAGTAAGGCATCTAGTGGGCGCTGCCTTAAGGCTGGCTCCCATATACGCCGCCAGCGCGGCGACAGCACTGCAGGCTATCAGTGGTGAAATGTGAACCTAAGTAGTTGCCGGTGGTCAACGCAAGAGTTCAGCGCTGTTCAAATTTCGCGAAAAGCTGCAGGCAAAACCTTTCCAAAAATGCACTGTACAAGTTAAGGTCAGCATTATCGAAACGGCACGGCGAGCAGACAATTTTTATGTGATTATTAGTAATGCAGTGTCATGTGAACAGAAGCCGAGCCTAGCGTCGCGAGTGTTTTGCTGCGCAAGATTACCGCCGGGGTCTCGCAACCGATATGGGAACCAGGCTTTAAGAACTCTTGGCTTTCCATTGGTTTACGTCCAGCAAACAATTGCATGTAGGACTAGGAGAGACACTGATAGAGAGGAAATTCTAATAAAGCTTTGCTAAAACCAATGTATCTTGGAACAAATATTTCTATATAAATACAATGAAATTTGTTTAATTTGTTCCAAAATTCAAAAGTTTAAGATGAGGCATAGCAAACTTATGAAACTATGCAAAAGGCGGAAAGGAATGAAAAAAACAAAATTAACAAGGTGATAGTCAGTACAAAGAGATTTTTGTTGCTTCACTTCAGAGATATGTAAATGTAAGTGTAAACACGTCGATGTACAGTTTCAGATGAAGACATGCAGTGTAACTTACTCTAGCTTAAACTACATGTAGGTAAAATTTAAACTAAATTTGCCTATTATATATATTATACATATTATAATATATTTTTATGTTTATATTTTAGTGAAACTTACTCGAATCTAGACTGGTTGAAGCTGCCTAGCGTTGTGATTTACATATGATAACAGATCTCCAATCAGTTCGGTAACAAGTGGTTGTCTATTTCAGTATTCCTAATAACTATATACCAAAAGCATATGTTAAAGGTACTACAGTACTACTAATAATTGTATGCCAAAAGCATATGTTAGGGGTACTACAGTACTACTAATCATTGTATACCAAAAGCATATGTTAGAGGTACTACAGTACTACTAATAATTGTATACCAAAAGCATATGTTAGAGGTACTACAGTACTACTAATAATTGTATGCCAAAAGCATATGTTAGAGGTACTACAGTACTACTAATCATTGTATACCAAAAGCATGTACATGTATTAAGGGTACTACAATACCGTGTGCTCTCGGGTCGCGATCACCCAGTTATGCGATTTTTTCGCCCTTCGATGTAGAACACACATTTTCGTTCTCTCCATACGAAATATTTTTCGCCATACAAAATCCACAAAAACTTTTCTCGAATTTCAAATTTGATAGGTGTGCTGATTACATTGGAATAACAAATATGCCGATATGCTATTCACTGAAATACCTCTAACAGCGAATGAAAGAGATAAGATGCTCGATCTCGCTCATTTTGGCATTATTTGTTATTAAATATTGTGAAAACGAAACCAAAAACAGGGGATAAAATTTTAGCGATAAAAAAGGTATTTTCAACTATTTTACTATGTCAGTAAAATAGTTGAAAATACACACTGAAAATTTGCTTCAAGTGTGTGTTTAGTAAGCTAAATTCATTCAAGTTAAATTCAACGTTTAGGTATGTTATACGTTTGCCTCGAACGTAAGAACTCCGTACAGTACGTACTGCATTTACTGCACATAGCGCATTGTAATGTTACATTTTATTGCAGATCATAACCTCTGAATACACCAAAGTTAAATATGTTAGGGATACTACAGTACTATTAATTAGTGTATACCAAAAGCATGTTAAGGTACTTCAGTACAACTAATAATTGTATACCAAAAGCATAGGTTAGAGGTATTACAGTACTACTAATTATTGGATACTAAAAACATACATTTCCCTAACTACGTATCATATTACTAATTATTGTTTACCAAAATCATACAATGTTTTTATGCTACTAACTACTACTTAGTGCTATGTACAAAGGGCACATATTAGGGGTTCTACAGTAATCATCACAGCATTACAAAGGCCTCATTTTCATACATTCATTATTAGCTATAGATTTTTGCTGACGTCAGCCCAAGCACAATTAATCTTCTCAATAGTTTCGAGAACACGAGGCTGTTGCTGCTATTACTCTGGAAATTCAACAGTGGAAAGTTCAAGAGAAACATAACTGCTACTTAGGCTGGTGAGCTGAACGTTCAACAAGTCTGTGGAAATATGACGAGATGGATTGAAGCAATATTAGCTTCTACACTGATTGAGGTAAGACAGTCAGTACATCTGTATCATGTTCTAAAGATTACAGGATGCTGATAGCATGAGAGTTGATGATCTAGGTGATAAGGCAGAAATGAGAAAGTGGATTTAGGGCAATGTAAAGTAGACAGACAGCTATATAACTTCAGAGAATTCGTTTTATGATATTGTGAGAATTCATGGAAACTCGAAGAAACATGCAAAAACACAGACACAGAGAAACAAGGAAACTATCCAAACAATGTACTGAAATACATAGATATTACATTAGGCGATGAAGAAGTGCCAAGAAACGGACAGCAGAGATTACAGAACGCAGTCGATTGTGGGTAGACATAGTGTAGGTGCTGCCTCGAGCAGTAGGTTGGTGACTAAACTTACAGTAAGGAACTGATTGGGTGTTGATCATCTTTCTATCACAAACTGTTTGCTGCTGCCAGCGCTACATTCATCTACGAAAAACAACCTTGACCAAATATGGGCACATATATCATCAACCTCCGCGCCCACAGATTTGGACAGAAAAATATTAAAGCTCATTTAAGTTGATAGTTTTTTGTTTCCTTTTATGGATATCTGTAAGTCTTATAAGAAGGTAATAAAAAACACAAATGGAATTGTTATTTTAGCACATTGCTTTGGCCAATACCAGACATCATACCAATAGCCTTCAGTAATGTGAAACATCTTTGGCATTATATTAAGGGGGAGGGGGCTGTCTAGGTTGTCATGCACCACTGAGCGTGGTGCCACGAGAAGAAAAAATCCTTTGGAATGCTTTTCATGAGCATCAGTCATACAGCTCATAACATAACTAAACCACAAGAGAGGTATGCAATGTTGCTCTTTCGGTTAGGAAAATGTTTTGTTATGCACATATGTCAGTTTTCGACCAGATTTTCAGTTGCTAGCAAAAACAATACAACTTCCTTGCTTTAGGAAACAATCTAGACTCTAGAGCATAACTCCATGCCAACTCTTGATAGTATGAATACTTTTACGGCATTTGGATGGCTCAACTAAAATTTAATAGTGGTTTGAGACGTGTCAAAGTTTTTTAATCAATAACTTGACTAGAGGAATCCAAGACTTCACAAAAATGTCAAGGTCAGTCTGTTCAATATAAACACCAATTTATAAATTGCTACAGTTTATTATTTGTGTTCATTGCTCAAAATCACAAAGGCTAAAACAGACATGGAAAATATTATTAAATTCGAATGCACTGATGCCCCTATGCTTTGGTGCAGAAGTTCACGACAACAAAAATTATGTTTTATGGTTATGCTACCTGATATGAACAGTTATGATCACCGTCTAAATGTCCTTAATGCCGATGAGTTAACTTTTTATTAGATATTCGCTGTCTGAAATACTCAGATTGTATCTCCAATCTGCCTGACCACCCACTACATTCCTATATCCCTAAAAAACTGTTACACCTTATACCAAACACCAGCACCTCGCCAATCCACTTTATAGAATAGCGTTATGTAAAAAGGTTTTTTCTTCAATACTTTACTGTTATTTTTTTGTCTTGTTGTCTAAATTGCTTAGAATGGCGTTGACCAGTCAGTGATAATAGAATTCATATCTATCTGTCTAACAAATTCATGCCTGTTTCATCTGGTTATCTCCCCATCAGTACGTTTTACAATCAAACTTGCAGTCCGCAAAGAGAAATAAGTTGCTAATAATAATTTCTCAGTCGATTTTAACATACAAACGTCCTGTTTGAAACATGTTTGGAAAGTATGATTAATAACAAAGTACTTATAAAAAATATTTATTTCAATCATCTAAACATTATCAAAACACACTTCATGTTTTGCTATAATTCTATTACAGTCATATGTACCTCGACGTACGAGCTTGATGTGTTCTGGGACTGAGATCGTATGTCAAGTTACTCGTGTCTCAAGGCACTATTTCCTATATAAAATAATTAAATATAAATTAATCCGTTACCATACTATGAAAAGCCACATAAAACTGAATGTCATGGCAGAAAAACGTGTTTTTAATTATTGTAATTTAGTGCCTATGCTAACGAAGTAGCATTTTTAAGTACCTATTTAGCTGTTAAAATCTGCATCAAAATGTAACATTACTATGTACACTATTGTATGTTTTACCTTTGAGACAGAACTGGTGGCTGATAGCGGTCTGAGAGACTTGACAGCAACATGTTTGGTGCACTAGACTTTTTTGACGCTACGTAACAAAAAATATGAATTTAACTTACTTTTACTTAATCTTTTACTAAACTCACTTTGATTTTGTCGTCTTAATTTTTTATTTTGTTTGCCGCCTTGGCGCTTTTGGCCGGATCGGTGCTATAACTTTTGAAAACTTTTTCGAGGAAAAGGATCGAGCGATGCTGTTATTGAAAGCAGCCTCTCGCATACTTGGCCATATACTTGCCATCGAGAACCGGCTCGTATGCTTGCATCTCAAAGATTACTTGTATATTAAAGAAGAAACTTGCTCAAAACACTGAGTGTATCTCAAATTTTCTCTTTCGTATGTCGAGGTATGACTGTAAATAAATGCAAACTGTCATTTTGTGGAAATCAACCAAACAATAGAATTTGGTAAAATATTTGGTTCCTTTTCTAACAAAGTATAGATGCCTTCTTCATACACTTTAAACTGTGAACTGCTAGAGTGACCTTTTGTATGAACAGACAGCTCAGAAGATCATCAGCTGACCATTTGGGTTCCTTGACCCTAATGTTTGTAGTAATTAGAGATGTTCACCCTCACCTTCAATTGTTAGCCAGTTCCTCAATCTCTTCGCCTGTAAGCTTACACCCAGTCAATGGGTCACTATACTGTTTCACTCTATGATGCAAACATGGAAGAATACACAATTAAAGCAAATAGTCCATGGAAAAAGGTGGACAGATGAGACTAAACGGAATGTTACAATAATTTTCTATGTGGTGCATAGATTTTACTTCAAATATTTAAAAAAACAAAATGCAACCTCTATAAAATTTTGCAGATTCAGAAGATAATTTATTTATTATTTGTTATATTTTGAAGTAATAGTTATTAACGTATCCTTCATGTTTTTGTGACATCATTTTATCATTGTTGGCCATCTTTATAGACAATTTTATCGTTAAAAACATGAAGCTTTTGCAATGAATGTTTGAAAACGATGCTTTTGTTTGCAATTTTTTTTATTATGGTATCAAAACAATACCAAAAAGTACTATTAAATAAAATAAAAATGATCGTTTTCTACAAATATAGCTGCTTTTTCGTGAACGAGCGCATGTGCAAACGGCTTGATGACGTCAAAAAGACGATGGATTAAAAATGCAGTTTAAAAGTAACTGTCGACATCAAAACACGACATCAAATCACGTATCTAAAACAGAAATAAAAGTATTAAAATTTTAAGGTGCTAAATACAATCAACCTAAACACAGAGTCACAGTAAGGAGATCACATAGCATCTTTAAGAAAAACTTCTAAACTTATTTTTATTTCCAAAAGTGGTGCAGTTTCAGCTTCGAATCATTCTAATCATCTCTTTAGTAACGAATAAATTATGTTGCAAAAAATATTTTATGGTAGTTTATGGTTTCCAACCGTACAAGATCGTGAATCATATGAAAAAATATTTATCTAGAAATCACAACAAAATTGTTTCGTACGGTTACGTTCTTCAGCTGACAATCACCGATTTTCCGCTGAAGAGCCCAAAACAAGTTTGTAGTGATTTCTAGATAATTAGTTTGTTCTTTACCTGTATTATAATATACCTTTTTACAGCTGTTTGCTTTGCTGGTTACTCACCCCTCTACAAACATACTTGAGATTTATTCAATCATGAGGCTTTAAGGGCCTTTGTCACAGCGTTGGAGTTTCACTCCCTGATGTAATTTGAAACAAAACAGAAACTGTATACATTATACAAACGAGATTCACACATGACTAGTTATATTGAAATCAAGCATTCAGGGGTATTTAAATTGATGACTTGGTAACTAGATGCACTAACTGGTTATGAAAGTTCAAACAATCTGAATATAGCAGCCGAAGAAAGACAATTCTGACCTTTACATCTTTGTGAAATCTGATGTGCCTCCGATCGTATTACTGATTTGGAAACTCGTACATGTCTCAAACCACTATTAAATTGACTGGGTTACCAATAACGATGAACTGGCACAAAAATTTAGTAGACTATCAGAAAGTATCGCATTTTTATCATTTGCAATTGTTTTTGATGTTTGAGGTGATCTGACTGCCAGGATGTTTTAAGATTAAATTCTACAAAACTTAATCGCTGTTAAAACTCTCAAATCAAGTGAAAGTACGATTAGGTCCTCTATATTCGCAATGACACATGCACAAAAAGTGCGAGTTAGATATTGCAAATGATAAACAATTACCGAAAATTTCGGATAAAATCAACTAAAATTTTTATACGTTCGTCTTTAAAGCTATTCTTATAGCAAAATTAAAGTATTGTGTAGATTTCCCCGATATTTTGCCGAGCATCCTCAACAGCTTATACAGTGTGCACCATTTTGGCGATAATAATTCGCAGTTGCTGATAGCGTGATTTATTTATTTCCGTTTATGACCGATGCTTCGTGACTAGTATTTGATTGAAGTACACGAAAACAAAGAGGTTTCTTTTCGAAAAATGAGAACGCCACATCACGGAGTATTCGCTGATGCAAAGGCGAATAGGTTTGTGAAAGTGTGAACATGGTTATTGCAGATGATCACCGAAGTATTATGGCATCAATGCTGAGATAGTGTGAACCAGCCTTTAGCTGGTTTTCTCTAACCAGATTGTAGCGTAGTTATTTTCGCTAGTTGTCGGAGAGCAGAAATTAGTTTTTTCCCATCATCACAAACTCAAGAGGAAATTTAACTACATCAATCGTTGCATTGAGATTAAACACACAGATCCATGCAATAATGTGAAAGGCAATAGGTAAAAATGCAACTAAAAACCTGTAGTCTACCTGCATATACCTACAGCGATGATCAAGATTATTAATTATTTAGTTATATTAATTATTCATCATTTGTTAAGCATTTATAAGATGAATTATGTCAATATGCACATCAATGGAAACCTACGGATGTTCTACGTAAGAATATTATTAAATATTAACTGATATTCGCTTTTTATCATAAAATTGGTGTAACATACATGCAGCGATATTTGCACAATGTGACCACAAATCCAATAATAAACAAGTTTATATTTGTCAGCGAGAATGGGCGAATTTAAAATGTTTGTTGAACATATATATACATGTAACAATATGAAAGTAAATTGGTGGCCTCTGGAGTATTAGTAACATCTTAATATTTAGTTCACCAGCCCTTATTATTAATCACAGAATAGGATAAAATGGCTGCCCAATAAATAGATTGTTTCTTATGAATAATTTTAAGGGCAGACAGAGTGTCAACAAAACTTCATTCTCTAATATGTATATTATGAATGGTCTGAGAAAGTAAAGGAAGTGAGTTTATGTCATAAATGAAAAAGGAGATAAAAGCAATTACTAGGTCATCCCGTAATTATGATCACTGCTAACGGACTAGTAGATAGGAAAGAAGTGGTAGTCAATTGAGAAGTTTCTAGAACATGTGGAGGTTTCAATAGCCTTTTGGATGTCAGCTGCTGGATTAAGGTTTATTTTTCAGTTAAATGGATGCAATCTTCCATCTTTTCATTCTTTCAAGCAATGCTATCGCCTTAAACAGACCGAGTATGAAATGAGTGGAGAAATCTCAAAGGAAATGGGTCACCAGAATTATCTACGCACAGTTGGCATGAGCCTGAGATCTTGGCTTTACGAAACTATGTATTGTTGTAGGGAAGTAAAGGATTCTGGTGGGTCAACTCCTCAACAACAGAATATATTTTCGCCTCAACAACTGACAATTTCTATGAAACACTCTCTTTCTCCCTCAATTGGTGAGTTCAAAAAGTCTTAGGTTAAGATTGTCTCCCCTTAAGAAAGATAATGGCTAGCTTTTTCTTTGAAAAAAGCTATTGTACAAAAATTGAAGTTGGCTATAAAGCGAGGAAAACCAAACATTCAGAACTATTAAATCATTTATTATTTTCTTATTAAGAATGTTGAGTCATATTGATGTATTTTTTAAAATATATCCAAAGTCAATTAGGAGTATTCTGCCCTCGCGTCATGACCCTCTCTCCACTTGATTGAATTAAAAAAAATTTGACTTTATTGGGGCAGGGCTACTGACGTCTTCCTCAAGTTTTCTGTATCGATTTGAAACTGGACACCTTTTTTGACATCTTGTAGCTGGGCTCAAACTCCTGACCTGTCGTTTGCAGTCCAAGGGCCTATCCTGGTACACCACGGCTGCTCTTCTAAAAATAGCTGTTCTAAAATCCGACTTGAGTCATTCTACCACATTATGAAGTGGTTCAAATCGACCATGATTTAAAAATAGCAATATTACCAGCCTTTACTGTTTGGTCAATGCTGAACAAGACTTTATTGAATATAGCTATCTGTCACTCTCTAACGAACAGAGTAGCTACTTGTATCAACCGTGTACCGATGAAAGCAGTGTCTGAAAGGTGTGTATAGCTTATAACTGCTTCACACTATATCGTCGTGTCACGGTTGTCCTCTCGGTGATAATTCGTCGCCGACTTGCAACATAAACCGATGACATCACTGAGGCAATGCGCATATGTCAGGAAACATTGCAGCTGTCAAACTTTCCTGATATTTCTCCGAGCATTCATGATAGTCTGTGCAATATGCGATGGTGATTACTGTCGAGGGTTGCTTGGTCTATATTTCCCATCATTTTAGTTGCTGGACAAGTATTTCATCATTTCTGCGACTGCATAATGCGAACACATTGTCGCAGAATATTGGCCGATGTAAGCGTGGATGGGTTCGTGATAGTGTGAACATGTTATCACAGACGATCACTGATGTATCGAGCGATTAACGCCGACATACGGAGATATGGTGTGAACCGACCTTTATGAATATGTGTAGGGCTATGATAGGAGTCCTTATTGCATAACTCAGTCAATATAGATTTTTTCTCCTGTGTCCCTCTGGGCCATGCATGGAATTGAAAGCACCGTCACAACTGGCCTTGACTCAGCAGGCGCATGCTATACTCAATTGCTATACTATATATACTATATATCTATATATATATTTCTCACAGTATGTCCGTGTGTATGTTGTATGTCTGTCTGCATTTCGGTTATAGCTATTATTAGAATAACTGCAGCTGGACAACAATGCTGATGCAATTTCATGGAGTACTGGCATTAGAAGCCTAACAGCTTACTGCAATTTTCCATTGACAATGTGCCAGGCTAACAGCTTAAAAGTTACAGTTGTTTGACAAAGTTTTAAAACCTTTACAGTTTTTTTCCTTTTTTCTCTTAATTTATTTCAACTACACCAAACACTTCTCTCATGATATGTAGTTTGAAAGTTAGAATAGTAAATGTTGTTATATATTAAATACAAATCAATTTTCTGTCCAGACATTTTTATTACCCGGAAAACGCCGGGTAGCACAGCTAGTACTATGTATACAGCAATTAGAGTGAGCCATCGCTGATCATAAGAGCCTTGAGGCAGCAGCCGGTACATGAACATTCATACACTAACTAGTAATTAGTACTAACAACTGGAAAAGTGCTCCTCTATCAACCAATTATGATTAGAAGTGATCCTATAACCTTTGGAATGCTGCTGCAAGTGTCATCCCTGTCAGCAAGGAGTGGCTGCCATGCTAAACTATTGAACTAGTTACCTGTGTTTTTAGTAGTTGAAATCATCGTGCCATTTCACAAAGACTTACACAAACGTTTAGTAGATTTTAGCAAAACATATCGGCATTTTTCTATTATTTACGACTGATTTTAATGTTGGAAATGAACTTATTGCCAGGATGTTTCAAGTTTAAAATTGACAAAACTTGATCACGATTAAAATGCTCAGATCAATCAAAAGCGCAATTAATCTATAATCGCAGAGGCTGACAGAATAGAGACTTCGACTTGAATGCAATAGCCAATATCAACTATTGTTATGATAGCAACTAGTGACATCATTTCAGTATGTATTTTTCTTCTGAGTGTTTTAACTGCGATCAAGCTTTGTCGATTTTAATCTTGAAACATCCTGGCAGTCAGATCACCTCAAGCATCAAAAACGATTACAAATGATAGAAAAATACTGATACTTTCTGATAAAATCTATTAAAATTTTGTGTAAGTTCTTCTTTAATATCATAATTTTTTTAAATTTAAATTGTCTGCACGACCAAATTAAGTGAAGGTCACGTGTGTGTAACATCACACTTTGAATAAATAATACATTGAATTTCAACCAAAATCCTAAATCTATGCATAGCCTTAGTTTTTTGGGTAATGGTGCATCTTAGGTCGGTACAACGCGCATAAAACGCATGCGCGTTGTAAATTATTAATATTAATGTGTAATAATGATAGTAATAATATTATATTATTATTCAATATTATATTTATATTTATAGTCTGTTAATAAAGCAGGTCTAAAGCATTACACAAAGTATTCTATTTATTTTCTATTGACCGTTGTATGTGCGTTGTGATGATAGTGTATGCGCGTTGTATCCACAATGTTTGTGCATTGCAAGTGCCTTGTATGTGCGTTACACATACATTGTATGCGCGTTGTATCAACCTAAGATGCACCATTGCTGTTTTTTGTGATTACATTTTAAAAACCCAGCGCAACAATTAAGCTTATTCAAAGAAAGCTCAGCCAACTCGTAACCTTCACACACAAATGTAACTTGTTGCAAAAGCTGCTTTTTATGAGTGAACTATCAAATGCTGGATCAACTATTCTCATAGTAATAAACCAACTTATTCCGTTCTACAACTCGACATAAACTTTACCTCCTTTATCAGTACTGCAGATAATCCATCGTTTTTTTGACGTCATCAAGCCGTTTGCACATGCGCTTGTCCGCGAAAAGCCGCCATATTTGTAGAAAACGATCGTTTTTTAAATTTAATAGTACTTTGTGGTGTTGTTTTAATACTATAATAAAAAAATTGCAAACAAAAGCATCGTTTTCAAACATTTATTGCAAAAGCTCCGTGTTTTTAACGATAAAATTGTCTATAAAGATGGTCGACCACGATAAAATTATGTCATGAAAAAAAATGAAGGATACTGCACAAATAAAACATTGTATTATATATACTATTTTTATATTATATATAAATATAATATATCTAATAATATAAAAAATATATTTATTATTTATATTATATGTATGTATTATATAAAAGATGTAAAATTATTTTAGTAAAGAAGTAATAAATAAAGATGTTTTACTGCCACTTACGTTCGAGAGAAATCAGTGGTTGACATGTTGGATTTGGACAAGGAAAATTTTTTAACTCACTCTTTTCCTTAAACCTAGGATCATGACAACTTAACAATTCATTTAGACAAACTTATAGATGGCTTATGGCCTCATTCTTCTGTGAGAAAGCTAATTGAGGTCTTTTTCTGAACGGGTCTACAAACTTTGTACAGATGCAGCGCATGAGCAATTGTGGTTGGATGCTCTTCCTAACACCATCAATGGTTCTTTCGTGACTTAAACCATTCATCATAAGTCAGCCTCTCAACCGCTGACCCATGGCCGCTAAATTATCGTAGCATTAGTTGAAGAATTTTCAGAATAACGAGTTCCTAGACAGAAGTTTGACTGTATTCGAAGATCTTAAAAAATGTGAACAACTCTAGCTCTCTGTTAGTAACAAACTGTCCTCTTGGCCATCATTTGTCGACTATGTGCTCCGTAAACCGATGACATCGCCGTGACATTGCGGATATGTCGGGGAAAGATTGCAGCTGTCAAACTTTCCGATATTTCACCAAGCTCATCCCCGTAGCAAAAGAATTCTATAATTATTGTTGCTACTGGCAAGGAGTATTGATTTTTGTTAGTGCTGATTGTCACAGCCATTGGAAGGAAGTGGATCGCATGAACGCCTTGCATCAGAAAATGACTCAATGGTCTGTCAGCTAGTCGATAAACCAATAAACTTCAAGGTGATTTGAAATGAGCGACTAACCACTGCCTGATCGTTCCTCTAAAGGTCTGATTACTAGTCACTAAACATCGCGCAGCCTTCCTACCTAGACTACCTGTCACTACCTGTTCCTACTTGTCACTATGTTTCCATGACGTGGTTAATTCGGGAGTTTGTGTCATCCGCAAGATGGGTTTTGTTACGCGCAACCTTTTACCGAATGTCTCATGTTTGCAGAAGATGGAAATGACACTAGCGAATAATGTGCACGCTATTCCATTTTAAACATTTTTTACCCTTCAATCATTCCTATTTCGATTTGAGCAGTTTCAATTGAGCCGATATGACCTTTAGCTTCGAAACCCCTATCTTTTATACAAAGCACCCACGCTAATCCGGAACATCTGAATGTTTTTTGCAACATATTGAAACAGTGCGCAATACTGACTATAAAAGACAAAATTCAGGAGTCAAGGTCGATTTGTTGCAGAGACTCATTTGGTAATATAATGGTAATGAGAATAATCTAATCTAATGCTCTACAATAAAAAAGACAGTGACAGGCCTATGGCCCTTAGATAGGGGTCGAGCCCACAACCAACCTTGAAGGCTGTGATAAAAACGCCCCATAAAAATATTAAATTTTTTTCGAAGCTTTACCAAGTCAACCTTTAATTAAGTCTCTTGAGCCATCGCATTTGTTACTAGCCAATAGCCACTAGAAAAAAGTACTTGATAAGAAAATACAGTCACATCTCCACAAGCAAAGTTACCGTAAAACATTTATATGAAAGCCACCTCTATTTGAACGCCACCTCCAATTGACCACCATTTTGAGAGAAGGGTTGAAAAATTGAGCGTCGTGGGGTTTAATTAGAGGTTTTATGGTAATCTATTCCGATGTTTGTTTCGTATGGTAGACCCGTTGTATGGTGGAACACATTTTTTTATAAGAATACATTGTAACTCGTTTAATTCGTCCCAAAGCTCAAAAGGTTGGTTAAACCTCCAAAGAACATAATAAATACTTAAAGTAATCTTTACTATGAGAAGAACCATGTCTGTCTGCCTGTCCATCTATATGCCTGAAGCCACGGTTCGAGGTAAAAAGATTGTTTTCTCATAAAACTCATAACATATAACATTAAAACAGACGCAAAGTAAAAAATTAGGTAAAACAAATACAAAATTTCAATTACAAGTAGAAACAATAAATTAATAAAGTTTTAATCCGTAAACAAATAGATTTTCTGTCACTTTACCTTAGAGGCCGAATAATGGCTTGAAAATACGTTGGTTCAGTATTGGATTTGGTGATAGATATACGAGTATAGCTTAATCTAATCTAGGCTAAATTTATATCTACTTGATTTATATATTATTATTATTATTGCTGTTATTATTTTTACGTTTCATTTTTAACTTTTATCAGTTTTTAACTTTTATTAAAAACTGTCACATATTCTGAATGTCATATGTTAAAAAATGGCTAAAATGTCACACTAGATGTTGGAAAAAATCGTATGTCAAGGTCATCTAACGTTAAACCGTGTACTTTTGAGTGATACCAGAACCAGACTAAGTACCTAATTGCTATCAATGCAACCAAACACCCGGTGAGAGTAAGAGATGCCTCGGACTACCTGTTAAACCTAAGACCCGTTGTATCACATTGTCCTGCCTCCTTTGTAAAAAAATAAAACAGAAACAACCTGTGGTAACCGGAATATTGAGGTTTGACTGCATGAAAATGATACAAGTGTTCAAACAGCCTTTAAATGCATTCATACTAAATTTTTGACATAAAATGGGCTTCGGTAGATGCCAGTTATTTCGACTTACTGCTCAACTAGCCTTTTGAAAACCCCATACTGTATGGAATAGTCCTAATATTGATCAGTATTGATTATGTGAGTCATGACAAATGCCCAAGCACCAGACTAATAACTACAAGTTGAAGCGGTCCAATTCCTTCAGTGGTAGTTGTGTTCTCTTGACTTAATGCTCCACGTTGACCCAATGGCCAGAGAACTGGTAACTGAAAACTTATATAGGGTCATAAGCTTAGCACTGAACACAACATTCACTTCTAGTGAGTTTTTCCTGCATACTTATTTTGATAACCGAAACACAGTTGACAAAAAATTACAACAGAATAAGTTTTTATTTTGATCGTGTCACTGGTAAACACCCTAAGAGCACAAATAGCAAGTTATTAATTACTAATACTTTTTCAACACCAAGTTCAAAAACCGCTTTCCATGATAAGATTATAATTATAACTTTATAATTATAATTTTTTATAATTTTTATAAATGTAAGTACATAAGTTTATATATAATATATATATAAGCACCTTTATAATTTTTTCAAGGTAAGTATTTAAGTTCTATCTCTACATTCGTTGCAAACTGTTCCATGATAGACATTAACTACAAGAAATAAGGGAATGATGGAATTTCATTTATTTCTACATTTTGCTGCATACACTAGCTTTTCATGAGTTCAGTATTCTTCGAATCATTTGTCTTGCATCACCATAAAGAAATACAATATTTTCTCAAAAAAGGTTTCTGGACTCATAAAAAATATACATGTATTTACTATTTATATGCGTGGCCTCTGACACCTGCACAAGGGTTACTTTAAACTTCTACCCAACAAAGCGTGTGATTTATAAATTATATATATCATATTAACTTTTCATAGCTAAATATGTGAATAACAGTGGTTTTTTATGCCTCAATATAAGCAATATGATTGCTTGCTATCATCTCTAGTCAGCAGGTCAAGGACAGCAGTGGCAAAATTTTTACCCAGTTCACCTAAAACTCAAGGACTGCTTATCTTAGTAAATTTAGGCAGTTGTTTGGTGAGCCGATTGCAATCTAACCACAAACTACCATCCATTACTAGCTATCACACATATAATTAAGCATTATCTTCTCTTACAACGAATTGATCACTATAACGAGGGCAGACAAATCGTAATAACATATTTTAAATGTTACGCCAGCATTTATCTGAGCAAAAATTCTGATAATCTTTTAGTTTTAGTGTTCACTGAGTAAATTCTCGACCTTGACCTTCCCTATTGATAACCTTCCACAGCCCTTGCTAGCCAAAATGCTAGATCAGCTGCCAACAGCGGAAACAGCGCAAAATCCTAGCGTCAATAAGTAACTCATTTCAGGCTTGATCAATCTAATACTTAAGCCAGTCTTTCTCCATTGAGCTTAGTTTCTGTATAAAGTGTAGGTACTATGTTAAATCAATATTTTGTTAAGTGTGTCACTTTGTATCATCAAGTCCATACACTGCCGTTTTCCACTTCTACTCCCAGAGAAAAACGCCATCGCTTTAATATAAATTGATTGTGTTTGTGCAACTACTAGCCAATTCACACGGAGTCAAGAGTTTTATGATTGACTAAATCAATTTCTACTTCAACTGAATCTTGCTTTTCGTTTGTCTAATAACTCGCTTTACATACGTAGAGACAAAATATCATGATTATGATTTAAATGTAATTTTAAAATGCTGTCAGGTAAGCTTTAATAATCTACTTTAATTTAAACTATCGAGTTTTAATGAAAATTCAAGATTAAAAACGCCTTTGCAATCTGAACAGAAACTGCCTTGAAACAAAAAATAAAAACAAGCGCATTCACCAAAAGTAATAGAAACACAAAATAATACATAGGATGAATAAAACAAACTACTAGTGTAGATAAAAATAGTATCAGAAACTAGTTTATATAGAGATAGAAACAGAAACTACCAACTAGTATAAAAGAAACTATATTCTATAGAGAGATAGAAACAGAAACTACCGACTAGCATAATGGAAACTATACTCTATAGAGAGATAGAAACAGAAACTACCGACTAGCATAATGGAAACTATACTCTATAGGGAGATAGAAACAGAAACTACCGACTAGCATAATGGAAACTATACTCTATAGGGAGATAGAAACAGAAACTACCGACTAGCATAATAGAAACTATACTCTATAGGGAGATAGAAACAGAAACTACCGACTAGCATAATAGAAACTACAGTCTACTGAGAGATAGAAACAGAAACTACCGACTAGCATAATGGAAACTATACTCTATAGAGAGATAGAAACAGAAACTACCGACTGCATAATGGAAACTATACTCTATAGGGAGATAGAAACAGAAACTACCAACTAGCATAATAGAAACTATTCTCCCTAAAAGTAAAAACTACGTAACAGAGAGATAAAACCTGAAAATAACTTGGGCGGGAAATACAAACAAAATCTTAATTTAGAGATGGTCTTAGTAACTACTAGCTAGAAAGTGAGATAGAAATGGAACTATGCTATGTGAAGAGCTACTTGTAACAGACACTACTCACTAGAGAGAAATCCAGAGAAACTGCATAAGCAGAGAAAATCTGAGTGTTGGTGAACTTCGGTTCACAATTGGACACCTCATCAAGTAAAAAATATTAGTTTACCAATGTGAGTGTTGTGACAACTTTTTTGAAAGCCAAATACAGAGCAAGATCAGATTAATTATTCAATAAATTATTTTTCAATTGATTGAACTTCAAATAATCATTCTTTACATTTTGCAGGTTGACAGTTCCATTTTTTCTATTCATCATGGTTTTGGGAATCGGTTTCTGGTATCGAAGATACAAAATTCGACAGCATTTCTTATCCGAACAGAGATTAAATAATCCTGCATGCGTGCGTTACAACGGCTCAGTAATTGGTGTTACTATCCCTCCAAATGACAACTCGGCATCAACGCTGCCCCCATCAGCCTACCCAAGACAACCAACTCAACCTGCCAACCATAACATAGGACTACAACCAGAATTTTCTTGCCCACCTTACCAAGCAGAACCGCCTGCTGATGAAGCAAACTTACCACCTTGTTACGAAGATGCTATTAAACAACCGGTTCAAAACTAATGCAGCAACCAAACGGGTATTATGGCATCAGTGACACATTTTATCTGCTCAATCTTCTCTGAAAGTTGTAAATTTGAATTTCTTGGGCAATAGCATGCTTCAATCTCTTAACAGATCATCACCTTTGGCTGACTTAAGTTGCTTCTCAGTAGCTATGCAACTATCACAATTCTATTTTGAGATACATAATTTTATGTTTGTCTATCGTTTTTTTTTCAAAGACGAATTTTTAACAATAATTAAATTCTGAAATACTTTATTTGGTTTGTTATTATTTTTCTATTTTGTGGTGTGCTGTTCCAAGAGTTAACATTAGCCAACTATCAGAAAATGCTATGACTAGAAACTGTTTTATTTATGACTATGGCAAAAACTCAAAGATCAATGTATTTATGATTATTACTAATACAGACCACATTCCATTTGCGATGTGCGCGTCCTTAATGAAGCTAGTTGCAAATCTCCAATATAAAACACTGTTGAAGATAATTAGAAAATGATAAACATCTACGTCAATACATCCCTTATAATATGTCATAAGTGTGTCTGTCTGTTAGTCTGCATAAACACTATGCGCTTCCACATTTCTTTCCGATTTCATCCGAACTTATCACACGTATGCTCCGTGAACGAGCCTGTTACTGTGAACGAGCCTCTTAAACAATCATCTGATTAGAAACTCAAAGATGTACCTTCACATGTATTAAGGACACTTGTCTTCAATGGTCGCCTTCCGCAGGTGGTTGGCGTGAAAACAGTTTAGCGATTTGTGTTAAAAATCTACAAGAATGCCGAAGGCTATCTTGTAAAAAATGAAAGAAATTTTGGGCAGAGCCAGGCTTGACGCTATTCCCTAATAAATTTAGGAATTTATATGTTACATGAACTAACCAACAGCGAAACATGAAACAGGCAGAAATGGTGAGAAAATATGAGTAGTATTTACACATATTTACATTATTTAAAATCTACATGGAATGAATGCTCTTGACAGAAAGAGAAGATAATAATTCCACATAAATTACAGCATAAACAGTAAAGCAGATGAAACGGTCATACCAACAGCATTATAAAAAACTTAACAAAACACCAGATATTATTGCGAGGTCTGTTCAAGTTCATAGAAAAACTTCCAACTGTTGCGATCATCGGAATGACAACTCTGAGATTGATGACAATCATTACGAAAGAATAGAGGTAACTACTGAAAATGAGGACTAGAGTTGACCACTTGACATAAAGTAATTGGGCTAACTCCAGCTGCCTTATATTTCATATCCAGCTATTATATTGTATTCTTCTTTATATGGGGCGGGGGAGAGATAGCCTCAGTGCCTCCTACTTATGTAAGATATCATCGCGTAGCCAACAACTGCTGTAAATCCAAAGAATATTGGGCTACATCTGTCCACATTGTGATATGACGACGTTTAGCTTTGGCCTATTGTTGGGCCCAACAGGTACATTTTCAATCTTTCTCACTACCAACATTCCATCTATAACTCTACCTGCAACAAACAAACAGATGATGGTTAGCGAATGATCTTTTAAAGACTACGTAGCTCATGAAAGATTGTGAGTAGCTTGGTGACTCGATAAAACAATATCATTCGATGTGACAATATATTTCAGTGGATGATTTTATATTTGGTCAGTTTTCAAATCGATATGAATATCGAAGCAGATATTTTATCGTTATATCATTCATTGATTACTGGAGTTGTCTAATATCATTATTGTAAAGAGGGGACAACTCCTGTTTTTCAGCCGACATTACCCTAGGACACTTATGTATTCGTTTCATCTAACTTTCGCGTCTTTGCGAAAGTTAAGACCACCAAACTTAGCTTCCAAGTAGTTGGATTACAAGAGTGCACCACCACTCCCACCATCCTCTCATGAAAATTTCATGAGCGAAACTAAACTATCATAACGAACGAGCGAAAACGCGGAATTAAATAGCTTTGTTCATTGATAGTCTAAGAAAAAAATACCCTACAGGATGAAAATATTTGTTGGTTATAAAAATTCGCGATTTCGCGAACAGTCAATTCCGCGAATTATTAAATTCCGTGAATAATTAGTTCTATTTTTAATTACAAGGGAGAATAACTACTGCATCAAATTAAAAACTAGCTGTTAGGCTAGTTTTTAATATAAATACTAAACGTAGCTGAGTTCCAAAACATTTTTAATATCATTGCCTGGGCTTTGAGCTAACACCATTACCAATGCATCACATTTCTTTACAAAATTATTCAAGGTTGTCACAAGATATGCAGAATGGCATCATCGCAAAAATAGCCGCTAGGCAGAAGTACTAAACGTAGCCGAGTTCCAAAACTTCTTTAAAATCATCGCCGGGCTCGAGTTTTATTGCCATTGCATCAAACTTTACAAAATTATTCAAGGTTTTCACAAGTTCTTCGACATGGCTTCGTCATCGCAAAAAATCTCTCCTAGTCTTTTTACATTGAAATCAACTCCATCAATCTCTAATACCGAAGTTGAGGACGATCATGATTCTGATCTGGACATTATGGTATGTATTTGATTTGCAGTGCAGATACGTTTTTTTCATAATTAACTGCATTAGTTAATTCTTTTGTTTAAAAACTGATCGCTTTCATTAAATACTTCAGCTATTGTTTTTGTACTTCCTTAACACTTATTAATATTTTTTCTTTTTTGTGTTTACTGCAGATTGAGAATGAAACAACCTACTCCAATTACAAAAACTAGAGACAAGTAGTAATATTCATCAAGGCAGGAATATTGGCAGAGAAGCAACCAGTCAACCTAGACCCCTTCATTGACAACACTTTGATGTCGCTGCAGCAAACGTGATTAAATTATATATTTTATTTTAGGTATAGATATATTATAATTTATTACAAACTTGAGTGTACAAATAAAATATTTCAAATACAAATAAAATTTTACAAACGATGAATGGAGTAAATATAAACAGCTTAGTCTATATGGCGGTTGCCTAAAGCAATAAAATTAAACTGATACTCTTGATAAGTGAATACTAGCGTGTAATGGTGCTCTCTGACTAGTTATTTTGGTAATAGCAGCTCTATATCGCTGTCACTGTCTTGGGTAGATGTTAAAGGCGATTCTCTCGCTACTACATGGCTGGTAAGGAAGTTATCATCAGAACTCTCCTCGTGGCTTACTATTGCAAAGTTCTGCCGGTTGGCCAAAGATTTGTGCTCGTAAAGGCGTTTTTGTTCCTTTTTTTAAACAGATATATTCTCCTCGTAAGTAGCTGCAGTCACTTCTACCTCAATTTCCAGACCTCCCTGAATGATTGGTGATCTTCTAAGAATGACATATACCACCCTTGCAGTCATGATGCTTGCATGTATGATGAAAAATTTCTCTCTCACACTAAAACAAATAATGAAGCGGTAGGGATGTAAAAAATAAATATTGCGTTTTACCGAAGAACCAAAGTAAAATTCAACTAATTTAGTAAATGGTTTTGAAAAAAATTCATTTCTTACCACAAATTGTTGGTTCATCAAAGGCCTCCAAATCTATGAATATTCGTAAAAACCTCTGAACGCAGCAAAAAATTTATAGCTTAGCACGATTTACCCGTAGTTGTAAGCTAAATAGAAAACGAAACACGCAATGCTCGCATGCGTAGGGTTAACTCTATTGGTAGACGTAATAGAGTTAACTCTTCATAGAGAGTGACAGATTTTAGCCGCGAATAAATTAATCCGCGAATATGCATGAAATGGCAATTTTTGCGAAATTTAACTCCGCAAATAAATTCATCCTGTAGGGTAGCAGCAAGCGATCAAATTGCATTATCAATATCGGCCACACAATTCTACCTGCGGTTTACAATTACAAACTAGTCACAAATTGAAAAAATTTTTCTTACAGGTGAACTGAACCTGAGGAATCTAATTATGTTTGTTCCGGTGCATTTATTTTTACATCACTATATTTTCGCACTCATCAGAGCTGCGAAATTAAGTTGCAGCGAAATTTTACTCTGTATGCTACTCATGAAACTAAATACTAGTGAAATATAAGTGTCCTAGGGTAACCAATATTTTTTCATACCGTTCATGGTAAAGTCTAACACTATATATCAATAGAAGACAACTACAATGCTCGATATTTTTCAATATTTGATATATTTAGAGACCAAATAATCAAATGTAGGCTACATGCAAAGACACTATGCAGCACTAATTGTGAGTAGCTCGCTGAAGTCATTTAGAACAACTGTGCAAGATTAAGGTATTTGCAAAAATTGCTAGTAGATTTTTCAGATGTGATAACAGACTTACTGAGGCTTTCGCTGGTTAAAAACGGACGGAAAATGCTAAAAGAGGAGGTTTGACAGCAACAAAGTTTATGGGTTTTTTAAAATAAATTTTCATAGGGCAGATGACTTCACAGCAGAGACAAGCAGTTCTCCAGAAACTAATACTTTCAAAGGTACCATATTTATTCGAGTATAAGTCACATTTTCTATGCAAAAATATACCCAAAAAAGTCAGATACACGAATCAATTGTTCCGAGGTATTGCCTTGTTATCGCTTTTTACAAGCTATAGCATGTGACACTCGTACCTCATTAAACTTACCTTTGCTCGTGACTATGACATTACACACGATTAAAATATAGCAACAAGCGTTTCATTTGCAACAATTTCTTGACGTTATCGCTCCTTTTAAACCGAAGGTCGTCGACTTTACGGAAAGACATGAAAAGGAGCGGCAGAGCGTAAATATACAAATTCGGAAAAACCTTTACCAGATTGGAGATAAACAATGTCGGAAAGGATTTTGTGCTGTTTATCATGTCAAATATAGGGGTGCATATATACACGAATAAATATGATTACTACTTTTCATCCAGTTCATTCTAATAGTTACTGTATCCAGTCTGATAAAATTTTATATTTTACAAGAAGGGCAGATGAGATTTGAGTTAAGTGTAGGATCAAAGGCTTTGAACTATTTTCAATACCGACAACATCATTAACCTCTCATTATGGTAATTTGAGGCTCCAAACTACACACTAAAAATCATTTACTACATCAAAATCTTGTACTGCAACTGAATGAAACCGATACGAAAACTGGATGATTGGCCCCCCACATTGATTCTATGAAATCCTTCACCGCTGGTAGACAGCAATGCAAAAGTATCCGATAGTAAAGTTGTTGCTTCAGTGCAGCCACACCGTGGATCTTGTTAAGGTTGTCTATACAATTGACCCATAATCAACACACCAATGATCTTGTACAGGTTGTCTATACGATTGACCCATAATCATAACACCAATGATCTGATCACCTCGATGGTCAGCAATGCTCTAGAGCAAACATGGACTGGCGGCCCACTTGGTAACATACAGCCATCGATATGGTACCACTTTGGGCCTCTACTTTTTGGAACTTACCAAAGACGACGTGCTTGTTATCAAGAAAATCACAAGAAGCGCAAGTGATGAAGAATTGACAGCCATTAGAATCGGGACCGCTGTTAGCCTATAAGCGAGAGAGGGAAGGATGGTAGACGCATCATCAGCATAATAATGGATACTTACCAAAAACACTATCAAGTCATAGCCTGAGCACCAATAAAAGATTTGATCTTGCCAGAAATAGATTCTTACCACAGGTCAACAAGGTCTCTACAATTTAGTTATTGTGCGCAGTGGTGTACACAAATTATCCAGAAATTTACCACAACTCTTCAACAATTGTTAGGGGTATATGACACGCCATACACTTTCCCATGCGCATACTAGTAGGGCATCCGAAATCACCCCATAATGGTTTGGTCTAGCCGAAATGTATTCCTTTTTAGGCCGTGACTATGTACACATCCTCAATCAATGCAAACAATACGAAAGAATTGATAATTTTTCTTTACCTTAAAGCTACAGTCAAATTTAATAATTCGATTCGACAAATTGTTTTGGTATTACTATCAGTGACACCAAATTAATTGGTGGATATGAAAATATTTTGCCTCTTTAACGCACATAAATTACATAATTATTTTATTATATATTTCAACACATCAGAGTCTTGGCTTTCGAATGAGCCTATATTCAATACGCAAAAAATAGAGCTATAAAAAACGGGCTGTCAAAAGTATGTCCTGCAAAAACAACACTTGGTTCAGGTTCTCAAAATGTGATGTCACAATTATCATTTAGCCTTAGGTAGTCGATCCCTTTCGCTGCCATTGAGGCTGCGCTTTTCTGTGACAATCGGTGCTGTTAAACCTAGAGAGCACTAATAATAAACTAGGATTCTAGATAATCAACAATGCCCGGGATCGTGCTAACGCCCGACCACTACAAACACATGTTCTGGGTTAATTAATTATGCTTCAATAAATGTACTGTCGTTGATAAAGGTAATGAAATCACATCGATTAAATTGTGACCTGCGGTTGCGTGGCCCTAGGACTATATGTCAATCGCACTTTCGGAGATCACGCAATGCTTGAAACTAATTAGTCTCAGTCGCGACCCTCAGCATCACAATAAAATGAGAGGGCTAGTGCATAATATAATCGGAAAAACATAGTATGGTGCTTGGAATCTGAGTTATTTATCATAGAAATAATCTGTACATGGAGAACTAATGACACTGATTCCTTTGTCATCTTCATTGGTTCTGGAGCTGTCCTATCTTTGCCTGACATTAGCATCATTATCGTAGTTGATAAATATAAGCGATAAGCAATAAAATAGGCGGTAGGAGCACACAACACCGCATATGAAAATTGTGACGTCACAATTTCCGAGCTTATGCCAGTAAAAATTTCTGCGGTAGAGCTCTGGGGAAATCCTATAAACACCAACCAATGTCTGTCTCACCATGGCAAACAATAGCTCATTCTAAAGCCAAGACTCTGATGTATTGAAATATACAATAAAAAAATTATGTAATTTATGTGCTTTAACTAAAACTGACATGTACAATAGAACGTCTACTCATAAAATTAATTTGTTCCGGAAGCCGTTTCGTAAGCAAAAAAGTTCGTAAGTAAAAATACATTTTACCACATAAATGCCCTAATCCATTCCATGGCCTCATAAAACTCGAATATAATATTTGTATTTACTGTAGACACATGTAACGGTAAAAACCTGTAACAAATACATGTTAGGTTTATATCACTACATAATAAATAGCAAAAGTACACATGGAGAGAAATAAACGAAAAGAAATGAATAAAAACTACGAATGGTTTGTTTGTTTACTTTTGGTGTGGGCGGTGTAGAGGCGGTTAAGCAAAGACCGTGGGAGGATGGAAGTTAGAACAGGTGGGCGTTGTACAGAATAAATGTTTTTAAAGGAATAAAAATATTTGAGTACATCGGCATGAATCGGCAAAAAACTGTGGCACCATACAAAAAACACAACGTCAATTCCTAAAAACAAAAGTTCTCCTACTCTAAATGTAATATATGACAACTCCAAAGTATACAACAAAAAAACAATCGCCGTCTAATGACTCTTGAAAGTGAAATCAAACTGAGTGAGACATGCTGTTCGACATACCCACGGTACGCAAATGGGTCAAGACTTGAAACAAACAAATGCGCCGAAATACGAAAAGCCTTCTGCTTTCGTATCTAGAAATATATTTCGTTAAGCTGAAGCACAATTTCTACTAAAAGAACCTTCGAAACTTAAAACTTTCATAAGTAAAGTTTCCGTTGTATTAACAATACGTGATAGATGTCAGCATGACACACCTATGAGTCATGAGATGGCTTTTTAGATGTATGAAAATCAAATGCTAACAAACAATTGACATCACCAAATGAAGTAGATGTCAAAGTACTAGTGCACTACAGATTGAAACAGGAACTTAGTATGGCTTGGCAGACATATTTCTTCTATAGACCTACTAACAACTAACAGCAGGTTATATAAGTTATCTATGATCACAATATCTTACAAGCTAGTCCCTCAGCACTTCATGACAGGTGATCTTTGGTCATCGTTCAGCCAATTAAAAACAATATTCAAGCATTTTAAGACATATTTGAACAAAACTTTTGTAAAGAATGTATACTTTCAAAAAAATTGTAGATGTATACTGCACACATACTTTCTCACTCATAGAATCATTTATCAGACAAAGAAATGAATTCATCTGTTTGTATGATCATTTCAGCAATAAAACACACATGTGGTGGTCAAACGAGTTTCCTGTTGTTTACACTAAAGCTGTTTTGCTGAGCTCGCATTTTATTGTTGCTGGCGTTTCTTCCGGGTGGCCCATACTGTCATTGGACCGGAATATGGTTCCAAGTCTGGTGGGACCAATAGAAGAGTAACAACTGAATAAATATCTTTGTTTTGCCCTATATATTTTACCTGCACTCACCCTAGGCTGTCTGGTTTTGCTAGCCATTAAAGAAATTTAAATGTTCTTACAAACTTCATTTAACATTTTTTATACACTGCTGTATTTATCAAGCATTTTCAACAAAGTGCTAGAAAGAAGGCAAAAGGTATGTGTATTTTATTTCTTCTGCCCCTTTGTTTACAATGTAGTGATCATTGAACTGTGCTTAGCCTTGAATGTTTTCACACGACTCAACTGCTTGATTGATGTAATTTGCTAGAAGAATGCCTGTGTAATGTCTTGGCTTGATCACTTATTATAACCAATTACTAGTTACATAATATTGCTGTTTATATTTAGTACTTGGCATAATAATTTTATGTTTTCAGACTCCAGGTGCTGGTATTGGTGATTGTCATTGTAATAAAGTAATAAAGAAATGTCCAGTAACTGCATCATCATCAGTAAAGTTCTACGCCAAAAGTTCTAGCAATTTTAAAAGTTCAAAAAAAAAACTAAAACTTTAAAACAACAGATTTTAGCCAATTAAAAGCAACTTTCACTAGCCTTCAGCGAGTCATGATAGGCGATCTGTGGTCATCACTTGGCAAATTGAAAAACAACATTCAAACATTTAAAAACATATTTTAATATTAATTTGAAAGAATAGGCTTTTACAAATTAAAAGCCACCTTTACTAATGACGACAATTATGAGTGCCGATTACAAGCGCCTGAGAACAGTTGTCACTTGCTGCATGTAATTATACTCACCATAGAGAGAAGGCCTGCACTCGTATGTTTAGTTCTAAAGTTCTCATCAGCGAATTTTCCTCCATAGATACTGGCCAATCCCGTACCATCATTCTAAAAGCACAGAGCCATTTAGCACCTGCCGTTTGCTCCTAAGTGCCTACCAAGTTCTACAAAAAATATGTTTTAGGAACGAAAAATGCTGCTAACTTTGACTTTTCTAAACAGTGTAACAAACAGGAAATCTCAGGTAAACACAAAACTAAAAATCCACAAACTTGGTTCCTGCACTGATGAAAGTACATTCTGTCAGCTAGTACAGAATACAGTCCAGAATTTTTAATGTTCTAGGCTTTACACTTATCAGAGTTTGAACAAAAATGCCAGATTTTTTTGCTTAGGGTGCCAAACAGAAATTCTGAAGTCAAACATTCCCAAGATAATGCGAGAAAATTTGATGATCTTGATTGCCAACTGATACTCACAAATTATCTTTGGTATTCAAGCTCTGTAAGAGCATAAATTTACTGTAGTTTGCCAAATACTGACAATATTGTACTATTTTCATACTTTATTGGAATAAGACGCACAAGCTATTTCTACATTATTTGACATAAAAATCTGAGGAAATGAGTCTGGGGTATATGAGCACAGATACAGCGATGCACTCATGAGGCTACCTACTCAATAAATACAATATTTATGAGACATTGCATGTACTTTATGTATTACCTTCTCTCTTCATATATCATTTGTAATGTGGAATAATACAGCAATGCTTGAACATGTTATCTTCTGGTCTTTAAGTAGAATAAAACTAAACACACTAGTACACTGGCAGTCCCGAGGGCCATGAGAAATCATCATGTGTAATAAGCATGCGAATAATTATTCTAAAGTATGGCAAGGTGGTGCAGCGGTTAGTGCGCAAGCCCACCAATAGGAATATCCATGTTCAACTCCAGTGTGAGGCATTGTTTTCTTAACTCTCTTAGCATGGCTTCGGACAGACAGACATGGCTCTTATTATAGTAACGACTAGCTGAATGCCCGGTGTTGCACTAATGCTCAAATTACCTAATGAATTAGAGTAACTTAAGCTAGTAACTTTAACTAGTCTAAATCTTTGATATAATAAGAGCTGCGTCTAAAACCAGCTTAATAATCGTTATGCATAATGAATTCTAACGCATCTAGTAGTTAACAAGCTAGTAGCAACCAATAGTATTTTCCCAAGCGTATTTTAATTGATGTAATGACTATGTGCATAATTAATTGATTGGATCGCAAGTAGCCTGTTTGGCTTAGTGAATAGAAAGGCTGCCTGCAGATCAGGAAGTTCCGAGTTTAAATCCTGCGCGAAGTGAATGTTTTTGTTCCTAAAACTTGATCGCCCCATCTGGACATACAAAAGACAGACAACAGACAAACGCTGAGATTTGTATATTTAGATTATCTATAATTAAAAGTAAAATAGATTTTTGACCACATCCTTGTTGGAAGGACGTGGTCAAAAACTAAAGTCAGAATATGCTATGGTCTACCACAACTGACTATACTCAATCTATTGGGTTCGTTAATCTGTATACAGTCAAACTCGGAAAACTCGCCCTCGGATAGCTCGAACACATGGTTAACTCGAACGGATTTGTTTGCTCCATTTCCACGCAATGATAAACTGCTTTAGATAAGTCAAACTTAGCATAATTAACTCAAAGAGTATTTTGCCCAACGGCTACCGAGATGGTTGTTATCGCTTTAGAATATCACTTTATTCCAAACCATAGAGATAAACATCAACTTTTAGTAGTTCTTAGGCGTCGTCGTTACCATCATCGGCAAAATATTTTTGTCAACTTTTCTTAAGGTTTGCAGAAAATCAAATTTTACCAAACATGCGCTTTGCTATGGCCCTTCGAAAGCAAGGAAAAGCGAGGTAACCTTCGGATAAACTTAAAGTAAAATCAAATTGGCAAAATTGATCTCGATTGAAACGCTCAGGAGAAAAATATGTCTTTTTCTGAGCGTTTTAACCGCGATCAAGTTTTGCTAATTTTAACCTGAGAACATCCTGGCAGCCACATCACCTAAAACAACAAACAAATCTCAAGTGATAGAAAAATATCTATTCTTCCCTAATAAAATTTTTTAAAGCTTTACATGAGAGGCCCTTTAACTTGCAACAAGCAATCTATGCTTTTAATTTATATATAGTTTGTATGTGTACATGTATCTACTGATAAATACTTGCACTTGTGACAGTTTTTCTGATAACTTGAACGCTCTGATAACTCGAACACTTTCGCTCGGTCGCGTGAAGTTTGAGTTATCCGAGTTTCGCTGTATATATAAACTTATATGTATATAAAAATTTCATTGTCTGTGATTCGGTCTGTTCGTCTATAGCTATTAAATTCTTAGAATGAAAAATCTGTATCGCAGAAGATTAGATCTGGGAAACTCCTGTTCACCAGGCCATAAACCAACCCAGTGAGCAATGAGACATGCAATTGATTCATTGAGCGATATGAGTTTCTATCTAGGTTAAAGTTCTCATAGCGACTCTGCTTTACACAACGTCACTAAAGCTTGCTCTTATTAGTAAGTTTAGCAATACAAGATTACTTAAATTAGCCATTGGCAATGTGCCAAGCTTATGGCAAGTGGCAGGCAACTACATTACCAGCCATGGTTTATAAACTGTTTTTAATACCCAAGCAACGCTGGGCGTTCGGCTAGGATTTACTAAAATAAGAGCTGTGTCCATCCGTCTGCCTGAAGCTACACTTACAGGATAGGAATTGGTGCTACTTACCGCTCGCACCAATCGACTGCCTACCGCATATGGGAATAATTGTGCAGCTAGTTATTACACCCGATGATCTTTCCCAGCACACTAGACTGCCAAGGTGGTCCTAACACTCATAGCACTGGAAATGTGTGCGACCACAATTGCTGGGAGTGAGTTTCAGCAGCTATAACCATAGGTTAGGAATTCAAATGTTGTCACTATTCACATACAGGAGTTGTATTTCCTCAGCTAAACACTTCAGTGCATAGTTCATAAATGTTGCAATTCAAGGGTTGACAGCTTGAAAGGGTTAAACTTGATGCTGGAATTATTTTGGAACAACAAAAATTATTAAAGGTTGACTTGCAACAAAATTCACATTACAGTTATTTGGTATCAAAAGATTCACCATGTCTTACTCTGTTGTGTGGTATATCTATAGGTGCCAAATATGTAGAAATGTGATTACAAGCTCTTAAAAGCTCAAAAACGAACAGTTAATCGCAGCCACACGAGACCGCCGTAGTTTGGATTCCCTTTCCAAAATGGCTCAAATGTGATGTAGTTGTGAGAGATGGTTTCTGTTTATACTTTCTTGCAACCTTATTCGTCGAAATATTTTCACAAATATACTTCACGCATTCAATAAAACCATGTCTATTGTTCTTACGCATCTATTTTATCGGCATCGTAATGCTGCCACTTTTGAGCACTGATATCTCAAAACCTACCATAAAAATCTGTTTGATTTTTTAATCTTAGCTTGAACGATTGCATATCATCCTCTGATCAACATGATGAGCCTGTTGGTCACCTGTGATAATCGAAAAGTCCTGCAGAAATTATTTGCGAAGTATTGGGTCACATGAACAGATTACGACTTGCCGATTAGATCAAGCCGAAACAAAACTGTAAAGTAGCGAGCATCTATATTTGATACGAGGACTTCGGTAAAACCCGAAGTGTTGGTCATAAACTAGTACTACGATAAATTTTATATTGAGCTTTTTATTGGCCTTTCAATTAAATGAGAAAATCACGTGAGAAGACAATAACCAAAATTCATAGCTACGTCAGAGAAATAAAGAGATTCCAATCTACGACGGCTTTTCTTTTTTGAGCTTTTAAAGGTGTAAACACACTAGGCGATTTTATCGCGAGCGTCATGAGGAGGGCGGAGATATCGCTAGCGTGTGCATAAACACACTTGAGCGATTCACTAGCAAGCGATATAATGGGCACACCCACAAACTGCCAATAAAATTCCGTATCATTAGTTTCTTCGGAGTTGTTAATAAATTTAGGTCAGTCAATATGGCGCCGTCTAGGCGACAACGTAAACAACTTACGCATTTGTTATTAAACCTATCTCACTTTCACGGATTGTACACTGCCTACACTACAAGGAGACATAAGAAAAACGATTATTGCATTTTTAACTGTAATATTTTTCACTATTTTTATACATATTTTATTTTGTAGTGGTTTTTTATATTTAGGCCTAATGTATTAAATATTTACCGTTCTCAAGATGGTCAACCTGTGCAACGATTGATTCCAAATGTTGGTTTTCAACTTGGATTTTTTTGTAATTTTTGTTTGTTACGGTGCACATGACTGGGAGTGCTATTATTACATTTATGAACAATTTAGTGCTCGTTCTGAAGATGTTTCAATATTAACAAAATAGCAAATTGTCGCTGCTGTACGTTGGTGAACATCGATAAGAAATAATTACCCGCCATAAAATTGCATTCTGGTAAAATCCAACCAATCGAAATGCATCTCGCTAGCGATAAAGTTGTGCAGAGAAAGTCTAGCGTTATCGCTCTGAATGAGCACGCTGGGTGAATTCTAGCGCAGATTAGCGCCACGCAGCGCGATATCGCTCTAAATATCGCCTAGTGTTTATACCTTAAGAGCTTGTAATCACATTTCCACATATTTGGCACCTACAACACAACAGAGTACGACATGGTGAATCTTTTGATACCAAATAACTGTAATGTGAATTTGGTTGCAAGTCAACCTTTAATAAGCCCGATATATGATTCACTATGAGATTGTTTATGAGACATTACGCATGTTGACTTACTGTTTAAACCACAACTGTCACGTACAACTTTTATCGTATTTACTAGGTAAATCAGGCACGCTGATTTCGGTTTTGTACTCAAAATAAAGATTGGTCCGCTAGCTTTCAGAGTAATGAAGGCTATTTTACAGCGTTTTAATATCGGTCTCGAAAACAACACAGTCGACACAACAAGCTCAGCCCATAAATATGTGACGTAACCTAGCTTTTTAGGAACGGAGGTTAGGGATGTTTAGTCCGATTTAGAATGATAGAGATCGGTGTCTTAAAACCCATTATTATTTAAATTCAGCCTTTAAAATAATCTCAGTTTTTTTCTGAAAGGTAGATAAACTATTTAACATTGCATATTTAGAAATGAGCTCAAAAAGCGCAATAACAACGCTAGATTGTGATAAAATCGCGCTTTTTTGAGCTCATTTTTCTCAGCGTTCAGCCTATTAAACATCCTATAACAAGCTACAAGCAATTTTAAATAGTTTATCTACCTTTCATAAAAGACATTATTTTACAGGCTGAATTTACATAATAATGAGTTTTAAGACACCCATCTCTATCATTCTAAATCGGACTAAACATCCCTAACTTCCATTCCTAAAAAGCTAGCGTACGTCACATATTTATGGGCGGAACTTGTTGTGCTGTTTGCGTTGTTTTCGAGACGGATATTAAAACACTTTAAAAAAGCTTCATGACTTTGAAGGTTAGTGGACCAATCTTTATTTTGAGTACAAAAATCGGAATCAGTGTGTCTGATTTACCTAGTAAATACGATAAACGTTGTACGTGACAGTTATGGTTTAAGGTGAGATTTTTTGGTAAGTAAAATAAAAATAAAGTTTTCATAATTTACAATTTAAACAGAAAGTAGTACTGCTAATGTTTACTTAAACCTTTTTAGGAATTTAGACTAGCATTTTGTAAACAATAAAAGTGTTTTTTTATCGGTCATCAAGTGATTGGTTAGTATGGTAGGCCCAATTGTTTTTCAGGCCGAGGCCAAATATGCCATTTTAGCCAATTACATAAAAATTGATGCTTCAAATAACCTAAAATTTGCTAGTTTCACATGTATAAAAGACTCTGCTCAACAACAGGGTGATAACAGATTGTTTTATCCGACCTAAAGATAAGACAGGAGCCTAACGGGACCTTTCGTGGCCCTTCCTAACAACGTGGTGGCACCAATACTATTTCCAGCCATCAAGTAAAGGTTTGTGACACATGATAATGCTTAGAAAGTTAGTTAGCGCAAACTGTGCTAACTAATAGTTATCGTCAAAGACAGTTCCATACAGTGTGATTTTTTTTCAATACTGACGTTTAAAGGTACGGCCACATGTACCGAATTTTTCGACTGAAATCACCAAATAAACAAAAATACTTGCCTGAAACTCATAGAATTGTCAAAGTTGTGGTTCCAAATATTTTTGTTTATTTCGTGATTTCAGCCGAAACATTCGGTACATGTGACAGTACCTTTGGCCATTACATCATTGCATAGTTTGGCTATACCCTTCTATGATATTAAAATGCTGTCGATAAACAATTAATTCTGTGACGGGTAGGCCTACTGATAACAGAAAAATGGACACCAATGTAATGATCATTCATAAGCAAAAAAATCACTTACATGAACAAAGTCTCCACCTTGTATCATGAAGTCTTTGATAACTCTATGAAATGTACAGTTTTTGTAGCCTTGTGGAACTCCATCTTTTAAGAACTCTCCTGTGCATAATTGCCTGAAGAGCAAAAATATAACCTTAGAAAGTCTAAAATAGCCCCAGTGTATATTTAGCTCAAAATTGCAACTCAAACTTTAAAAAGATTATATTATTTTAACTTCGTAAGTATAAAAAAATTGCATAAAAACCAGGCTATGACGTACAAATATGAGCTCAAAGATAGTTAAAATGTATTTAAAACCAAATTTTTAACATATATGTAAAAAAATATCTGTTGCACAAAGTGTAAATGAAAGCATGCAAAGCATACTATTCTATAAATAAACTATTACATTTGGCGATATAAACCTTAAAGGTTGACTTGCAACAAAATTCACATTACAGTTATTTGGTATCAAAAGATTCGCCATGTTTTACTCTGTTGTGTAGTAGGTGCCAGATATGTGGGAATGTGATTAAAAGCTCTTAAAAGCTCAAAACGAACAAAAAATCACAGCGACACGAGACCGCCCTAGTTTGGATTCGTTTTCCAAAACGGCTAAAATGTGACGTATGTGTGGGAGATGGTTTATGTTTACACTTTCATGCATCCTTATTCGTCGAACTATTTTCACAAATATACTTCACGCTTGCAATAAAAACCATGTCTATTGTTTTTACGCGTCTATTTTATCGGCATCGTAATGCTGCAACTTTGAGCACTGATATCTCAAAACATAGCATAAAAATATGTTTAATTTTTTAAACTTAGCTTGAACGATTGCTTATCATCCTCTGATGAAAATGATGAGCCTTTTGGTCCGCTATGATGGTCGAAAAATGCTGTATAAGGTGTTCGCACCATATGGCGGGAATTGTAAGTCACATGATCAGATAATGGTAGTTTCAGTTCAAGTTTGATCTATCGCAAATAACAGATACGCTTTCTCGTATTAAACTTGTTAATTTCAATTCGTCATAATCTCTAACGCGCCACATCGTGTTTGTGCAGCTGGCAAGCTGAGAAGCACCTTTTTTCTTGGCCAAAAGCAGAGAAAAGACCAGACCTTCACAGGGCGTGGAGCAACTGGGTGAAGCTGGATGTGACAAACTTTATTTATTCGCCTGCTTACTCTTACCTGTGTTTTCGCCATTTCAAAGACGACATGTTTTCTAACCTGTTTACATACTCCACATGTCACCAAAGCACGTGAGTAATTTATTTTATGAACCACTTGTATTAGTAGTAGTAACTCGGGTTATTTTCTAGTATTCTCCTAATACTACTGTATTAATCTATATTTAATATTACAATAATAATGTCATTTAATTGTAATATGATATTATTAGTATTTTATCTTTTTAATTATGTGTATTATTCTTATTATAATAACAAAACTAATTCATACTGCATATCTATCTGTAAAACGTAATATATTAATCTATAATTGATAAAATAATGTTATGTTTCACGATTAATTTCGCCAAATTTCTTAACCCCACTCACTTATAGATATGTTATATAAAATAGTTATTGTCATTTTCTGGTATCATCGTTAATAGCATATTAATATTATTACATGATTATTATTAGTATTAGATGATGAAGAGTTTGTGCCAACCACTGAAGACTAGGAAGAGTTTGAGCGCTATGTTGGCCAGCGTCAAATGCTCTCCAATTACATGTCAGATAGAGCTGAACTTAACCAAACTTTACAAAATATAAAGAATATCCATAGAGTTATTACTCACATTTTTATGTTTACAATATCATGGATTCTGATAAGGTTTTGTAAAATCTGTGTCATGATTGCATGGCTATAAATTTATTCTTTTTCTGATAAAGCAAATATGATATAATTACAGGAAATGATGTTGTACAAATCTTATTGCAAGTCAACTATTGTGTTGTGATTTCAGACCCGAATCCTCCTTCAAAGAAGAGAAAATAATAGTAAGTGTGACAGCACTCCAGCGACTATTTCACTGCCACGCCTAAGCCCTCCCCTGCTCATTCACGATGGTGCGAGAAGGTGGATGGATAGAGTTCAAGGTTACATGTGCCTCCTGTCACCAATCGTACACTTGGGAAACAACTGCCAGGGTGAACAGAGCTCACGTCATCAACCCCCTGCTGGCAGCTGCATCACTCTTTTCTGGCGGATGCCTTACGCAGAACCTCCGTTTTCTGTCGCTCCTGAACATCGCCATACCAAGCCACAGCGTTTGCCTCTACCAACAATGAGAATACTTACATGGTGTGAGTGTTAATATTTACCCATAAACTTGGAAAATGTGAGTAAAAGCTTGACAAACTAATTGAATAACAACATTTAGAAACAATTTTTTTCTTGAAATGAAAATATGTCATTCTTCAAGCGAAATATATTATAATTTAAAATTCTGATTCTTCATCATAATATAGCACAAAAAAGGGGAAGAGGATTCTACATTCTTAGACTAATGATAATGATACAAATTAATCTTGTATAATGAAGTTTTACAATATTTTACAGAGTATTGCTGAGCAGTACACCCTGCATAACGAGGGATTGATGGCAGCAATCGATTGGGAGCTTGATTAGGCAGGTGACGGTAGATGCAATAGTCCGGGGCATTGCGCACTATACGGGGCCTACACTTTGATGGATCAGAGCTGCGGTTTAATAGTCAGCAGCCATCTTGTCAAGGTAAAACTTTGACAGTTTTTACTTCACAGCCTGACAAAAACCCAAATTTTTCTAGTAGTTATCAATACATAAACATGAAGTGGCTGATCTAGCTAAATAATTCATTCAAATAATGTGAAAGTGATTGTTGGTCGTAACTTTCTTTACTTTGCAGTCAACGGAGACCACCAGCTCTAACGCCATGGAGCTGGAAGGCTTCAAGCGATGCCAGTCCGATCTAATTTCCCACGGCCTGAGAGTGAGGTCCATTACAACGGATGTTGTTACAGAGGTTGTGTGCATACCGCAAGCTTGTGTTTTGGCTTATGCCGCAAATTCGTCGCGGTGAGCGGCGGCCTCTACCTGCCTGCTTGGTGTCTAAGATTCGGGCACTTTTCCCACCAACAGATGATGAAGAAGAGTTTGCAGACTATGTGTTCAAGGGCTTCTGCTATGGCGATGAAAAGACTCAACGACTTTGATTGAGAATTCTAGATCAACTCTATATCATAGGTGGTACTCATTTTTATTGCATTGTCATTTTATTATTTTACTTTTATTCAGGCTAAGCCACATGGTGACTACACACTATGTAGCTAACAAACTAATTTTTGTTAGTAAATTGCTGTTACATTGCTTCCATATTTAAAATCACATGATTAATGTGCATAAACCTGTCATCACTAATTTTATAAAATAAAAACAAATACATAGAGGAACGCATATTGGTTTCACCGCTTACCAAAGTCGTTGAGTCTTTTCATCGCCATAGCAGAAGCCCTTGAAGACGTAGTCTGCAAACTCTTCTTCATCATCCGTTGGTGGGAAAAGAGCCCGAATCTTAGACACCAAGCAGGCAGGTAGAGGCCGTCGCTCACCGCGACGAATTTGCGGCATAAGCCAAAACACAATATTGCTGTATGCACACAACCTTTTCTGAGCATTTGGCGATGGCTCTCCAAATGGGAATAGATTATCTACCAAAACAATTATTGAAAAACAATAATTGCTGATCATCAAAATAATCTCGATCTTTATATAATAAAATCATAAAACTAATACACTCTACACTGTAGTAAGTGTACAAGCCAAATATAACAGTTCTTGTGTTCCACGAGTTCAGAATATGTGTGTTCAACCGATGCATTAAATGTGTAACACAAGAATTGTAGTTAATGCTTGACACATTAGCATAGCTTTGGTGTTGTTGGCATTAAATGAAAATCCAACTCACTATAATATCGCAGGTAATTATTCCATCCCAACTCAAGGGGTGCAGGCGCCACAAGTTCGTCCACACCAGGATGCATACACAGGCATTCATGCTCTCCGCGGTCATGGAGACGATGCGCAAACTCAGCATCATGGCAGCACAAACATTCAGGAAGAGATGGCACGTCTTGACAGCGCTTGCAGACACACTACTCTGTAGCCGATGGTATTAGCTCCTAAAGAAATAAACAGATATGTCTATGCAACCATAGCTAATACATCAGGTCGATGTTATCCAACAGTATATCAGTGCAGCCCTAGATTTAAATATTAAAATTGTTAATGTTGTTATTCGAGAAAAATCTGTAATTATTTTTTCGCAATATGAAGCGATAATTATCATCATTAAAATCCTATACATGTACATGTATATAATAATAATATTCGTTCTATCACTCTCAAGCTAAAACTATTACTACTAGCTAGCTTGGCACATAAGAGCTGGCTAGTGGCGATGCTTACTTGCTTGGAGGTTTGATTCTGTTGAGGATCTTCTTCAGATAAAGCGTCAGACTCGAAACGCCAGTCTTAACTCTTCAGAATTTGACATTTTTTATGATCGCAACTCGGACATGTACGCGTATGTTGAATGTCGGACGGAATGGCCAAGCTGAAACTGTAAAGTAGCGAGCATCTATATTTGATACGGGGTCTTAGGTAAAACCCGAAGTGTTTGTCATAAACTATTGCTACGATAAGTTTGATATTGAGCTTTGTATTGGCCTTTCAATTCACGCGAGAACATCACGTGACAAGACAATAACCAAAATCAGCGGATACGTCATCGAAATCAAGAGATTCCAATCTACGACGGCTTTTTGTTTTTGAGCTTTTAAGAGCTTTTAATCACATTTCCACATATTTGGTACCTACCACACAACAGAGTAAGACATGGCGAATCTTTTGATACCAAATGGCTGTAATGTGAATTTTGCTGCAAGTCAACCTTTAAGCTGTTGCTACAAACTCTCCATATAATATCAGCACTCATAGCCACTCATGATGGTATGTTTTGTAACTTCTACCCCCAGGGGGTTCACTCTCTTTTATTCATCCCCACAGGCTCGACGAAACAAGCACGTTTTAGGGGTGTTTTTGGTAGCTTGAGGCTCTAGAGTGCTGTCATTAAAAATGGTATGTATGTTTTTTTAGCTTGGTACATGAATATCCCTTTCCCCACAGTTGAAAGGGGTATTTATGAGCAAAAAAGGGGCAATTAGTCTGTAGTGATGAAATGATAACAGTTAGTTTTTTTATTAATGTGTAAGTCAGCAGAAAGGGTGCATTTTTTAACATCTCAGACTAACCCCTAGGGATGAATAGAAGAGAGTGAACCCTATGGGCTTCTACCATAGCTTGTTTTTTTTTGCAAATTCCAGATTTTGCGATTCAAAATGAAAAGATGGCCTACCTGAAATTTTCCGCCGTCTTTGGTACTACATCTGCAAATAGTTCAAACTTCACTCTTCCCACTTCCTAAAGCACAAATATTTTTTCATACATATATGTATTATTTGATTATTGTTAGTTATGGATTAGCGAAGTTGTCACATTTGACAGCTTTTAATCAGGTCTGTTTGTTGCAAAACAAATACTTGCAATTAAAAATAAACAAACCGTGCTAAATGTAATAATATATCACTTATTCGTTACACATCTTTACCAATCTTAATTGATGTTAATTCTAAACAGTAGGCCTAGCGATTGCTACCTCGAGAGCCCGGGTACTACGCAGTAACCGTGCTCAGGAACGATCTAGAAAGCGAACATGGCAAGTTTTACCGTTTTTGACAAAATCTCCAGATTTCTGTGTAACAGCTTACCGTTGAACCAATTGAAACGTCAAAGAACACGATGGGATTATCTGGATTTGGGGTTTGATCCATATCTACAGTTTGAACAGCGAATGAATGGAATCGTACCGGAAGAACCCTTATCGAAGAGATCTCGGTATGAACACCGCGGCTGGATTATTTGCCGGCGATGATTGGATCGTCAAACACGTGCTAAAATCAACATGAGGGAACAACTTGTAAATGACGATGCTTTTAATTTGTTGAAACATTTGCTTTTGTGACCGATTTTAATACCACCAGCTGTTTTGTCGTTTATTTATCGTAAATTTTATGTCAGTAAATACCCGTGTACGCATAACACATTGCTAGATTACTCAAGTTATACGGTTACACTATACCTTAAATTG
Source organism: Watersipora subatra (assembly GCF_963576615.1). Lineage (NCBI taxonomy): Eukaryota > Metazoa > Bryozoa > Gymnolaemata > Cheilostomatida > Watersiporidae > Watersipora > Watersipora subatra. The sequence goes on from NC_088718.1 coordinate 10,873,199, forward strand.
TTTAATCTATTCTATCCCTTACCTGCTTATACAATTAGCATACGCTATTCACTACTCATATCATATACTCCTTCAAGTTTTATTTAGTTTTTTTCTTTTCTAACATCAGTGAGGTCGATAAAATTGTGTATTTCCATGCTAACCTCAATAAATATTATATACAAGCAAACAAATGCGAAAAACTGTCATATACAGCGGTTGTTTTGCTGACTGTCAGATCCGAGTGGGACATGCACTATATTAGATGAAAGTACTTGACTAAATCGTTAAAAAATCATTATTCTGATTGAAAACATCGTAATAATTTATTAAATACAATGAAACACCATCAGTCTCCGCTAAACTCTGTATAGGCTAATAGGAAAGTACCTATAAGGCTATAAGAACCAACTAGTAAAAAAAATATAACAGAAATAGCATTAGCGCGTGTGTTTTAGACATTTACATAGTGACTAGAGTAATGAAGAGTAAAGAACCTAAAGGTCAGAAAGAATCATCACAGAATAACCAACAGAAACACCAATCATATACCAGAAGGGCTAAGACGAGCTATAAAGTCCAATATATACATTTGTAGCCTAATTTCCTCAGGATCTTCTGTTTCGTAGAAGCCTGCAACACCTGCTTTCATCAGAGTAGTCTGCTGCGATCGCACCTACAAATTGGCATTTAGAAATTAACAAATCACCTACAAGAGAGAAGATAAATTCACTTTTGAATTTGTTTTCACACTTGTATAAAGGAGACAGTGTTAAATATGACAAATTTGAATATAAGTAGGTTCCCATAACAGTCTGATAAACAATTCAAGAATTTTCGATGTATTATCAGCATTTTACACGCAATAAAAATCAACAAATGAGTTAACTGATGTTCATCACCTTTGCAATCGGCTAATCAAATAAATGAATGTAGAACATTTGTTCAGTCAATCAACACACCGGCCTAGCGCAGTCAAGATTGATTGAATCGCTTTCCTCCTCCAACAGTGATATACAGTAGATATTCCTTAAAACCTCCTTATGTAAATTCCCCATAACGTAAAGAATTTATGTAAGGTTGTTGCTTCGTATTACGTAAGAAATACACCATAAGGCGTCAAATCGTTGCAAGTTCTCTAATTGGATATAAATAATGATATTTTAAGCCATGATATCATTTTTTCTCCTGACACATTTCGGAAAACAAATGACATATAGTGACAAATCTTTCATATATACTAGTACACTGACAGTCTAGGGTGTTATGAGAAATCATTATGTGAGTTGATAATGCACAGAGAATATGTAGCTGCACGATTATTCCAAAAAACCTAAAGATGGTTGATTGGTGCTGGTGTTAGAGTGTCGGTCTACCAAGTCGATGTCATGAGTTGGAGCTTCGATGAAAGCAAAATTTTATGCTAACCTCTAACCGGAAAAACGAACATGAATACAATTTTCTCAGTATAAACCAATATTATCAAAATTACTGTAATTAAATTAAATTAAAAAGCTCCGGTTAGTTTTTTTCCTATTTGAAGGATCACAAGGGTGAATTTGGGCCAATCTTGGAACGGATTAGGCAATTTACATGAATTTTATGGCACTTATAACATAAAACTTATAGCGTGAACATTCTCGAACTGTATTATTTACATTGTACGAGGGTCTACTGTACATAACTGATATATGAAATTCAATAATTTTAGAAGTTGTCTACGTTTAAATATTTAGCAAGTGACCATAAAAATTGTTCAAATTCACTAGTTGTAACGACAATTGCAGTTGGACGAGGAAAGCAGTAGAATTAGCCTGTCAAGCTGTTGTTTTGCTCGCTACGCTCGACGGCGGACAACTCCGGAAAATACAACAGTTTGTCAAGACAGGCTGCAGTAAAATGAACTGTCAGTAAACCATCAACTTTAGCCCGCGTTGTTTACAGTAAAAAATAACAATTTAGGTCCAAAATTAGTCAATTAGAGAGAAGCATCTAGAACAATAAGTAAACACAGGCAAATATTTATGTTGTAAATCAAATGCCCGCATAACATTTATTCTTGAAATTTACTTTAAATGAATGGAGGCCACTTTCATTATTTCACCAGAATCCACTAGATGTAAAAATCAATTTGTAACACAAGTTCACACCAACCTGTTGAAACTTGTCACTAGTAATAATAGCCTTCTAACCAAAACAAACCTTGGCATCCAGTTTTTCAACAACAGTCTTGTCATATCGAAACAATTCATCGCGTTTTTTTCTCTCGAAGGCTTCCAATTCCTCTCGATTTTGCAGTTCCACATGCTTGAGATTATGGGTTGCCGACTGACATTTGTAAATTCTTTCTTTATGAGTGGCTGCCATCTTCTGTTTCTCCTCTAAAATCAATTGCAATCTACAGGTCTATGAGCAGAAAAGCTTGTTCACATTCAGCAGAAATTGTCAACAAATCTTTGGTTAATTTTAAGTAAAACAAGAAACTGTTTTTGGTCGCCTTTTCAGAAACCTAATCTGAATAGCCAATAAGTTCTGCGATTTGTGACCATCATTTCTTCTACTACTAAAATTCATGACAGAATTTAGAAAAGTCAAGCAGACCTTTAACGGTAAAGTGACGTTATTGCAACATTGAGAGGAACAGATAATGCCAATGGGCCTTTGTTCGTCAACTTTATACATCTGTAATAATAATAATATTACTTATATTATTAAATACTATAATTTATATTAATTGTAAACAATAGTAAATATGTAACAACTTCTGATAGGAATCAATGACCCAAACAGCGAGCAGTCAGTGATAAACTCCTTTCAGAGAATGAACAGATGATGTACAAGATATCTTGTAATTTGAGCACCTGAGAGGTCATTGATTAGTTTTTTGCGCTGGCTGAAGAGATTTTGTTCCTCCATACGCTGGATATCTGAGCTGCCAGAGACGATCGCGAAGACTGTAGTATCGAGGAGTGAGCTAGCCAGACTGACAAGCACGTCTGATGAAAGTCTTTGCTGGAATTTACTAAAATTATCACTCAAGTCATTATATTGGTCTAGAAATGGACTTCTTAGGAATTAAGTGCACCGTGTGTCGTCACATCGGTCATCACAAAGAAATGAAGCCACGGTGCTACAATCTTGTTTCCTATTAAAAACAAATTGAATGCCTGACATTGCACGAGTAATAAAAAAGTTTTTGCACAGAAAATCAACATTTATTCACCATTTAACTTTTAAATGAAGGTGTTTTATTATTTCTGTGTGTACTATAAGTTTGATTACGTTTATGCTATACATATCGGTAAATTTATAGCATTTTGGGGAAGTGTGGGCACATATCTTTTTTCAGTACAAATGTTTTCTAGTAAATTAGTTCAAGTGAGCTACTGAAGCGTGAAGTAGATAGATCATCTGCCTCAGACCTGGAGGTTTCGAGTTCAACTCTTGTGCGAAACAGATTTTTCATTACCAAAACTTTATCGCGGTAACTGGACACGGGAATGACAAACAGACAAACATTGAAATTTATATATACCGTATATAGAATGATTGGTTTTTAGTCATCGATGGTCAGCTATTGATTCCTGATAATAACTTGTGTAAAGATAAACTGAGATAGCGATTGAATGCTAAACAACGATACAACGGCAACAACTTTAGCCTGAAGGCGTAAAAACATAACCATAATAGCCTTTACACAAATTTCTTAGTCTTTACGCAAATTTCTTAGTAGCCACTTTCTTACTGTTTATTCCTTGATTTATTTTGAATCAAGAACTGCATGCTCGTATTCAAGTGAAACATTTATTAATTGCAATTCCAAACAGTTACATTGGCGAGATGAAAATCAATGCGCTGATCCTGAACATGAAAACTCATTTACTTGTCTTAGGAAGGTACTTATATGGGAAAAAGTATCTTTATCAGTGAATAAGACCAGGATTGGTAGATGCGAAGTAGGCTCCAAACATTAGTTACAAACCTAGCTTTGTTCACTTTTAGTCGCTAATTTTAGTCAGTCAAATTCAAAATAAACATATAACCGTTTATTATTGAGAGCTCCTACACAGGTAATATCTTTAAAAAACAAACAATGGCACATTCTAGAAGTTCTTTGTTTTGTTGCACATATACATATATACTAAAAAATTCACAACCTGGGTAGTTCTCTGGCCAGACTCTGTAATTCCCTGAGGAATTCATACTGACGTTTCTGACGCTCTTCTCGTTTGTTCAACTCATCAGTGACAGTTGCTAGTATACCAGGATCAATATTAGATACCTGATATTCAGACATGATCGGTTTACTGCTCTCCAACTGCTAGTAACTGTGAGGAAACCCTTAATCTAGGTCCATCTAAAACCAACCAGCGCAAGTGATCAGTTGATCAAATATGGCCAACTTCTAAGAGAGTCCCTAGATTGATTCTCAAACTTTTATACCTACTTATTGTAAAATACTATAAAACCTATATTTGAATGTCATGGAGTTTTATTTTTTAAGCCTTCCTCTATAGTGGCGGTTTATTAAAGGTGATATTCAAATAGAAGGTGGCGCTGCAATTTTCGATGAGCTCATCAAAATTTTAGAAGTCAAAGTTAACCCCTTTACGGGTGAAGCGATGCTAATGTCGCCTATATTTTGGCTTCTCCTTCGGGCGGAGCAACATTAACGCCGTGGGCCTCAGCATCTTGGCTAAAACCAATTTTTATATACATCAAAGTATCAAACAGAATTAAACAAGGAACTACTTTGAGTAAAAAAGTATTAGCCAGATCCAGTTATCAATTATTTTGGTTTTCAACCTTTTTCCTTCAGTGACATTCTATTAAAGGTGGTATTTTAAATAAAGGTGGCAATAAATTAGGTTTTAGGGTACATCCGTTGGAGAACATTTTCTTTAGTTTCAGAGCGCGGCTACACAGCCTATCTTTGCACTGATTTTTGTCAAACAGGCTTGTGATGGCATCAGAATTAGGCTGTGTATATTCAATGTTTATTGGAATACTTTAACAAGTCCATCCTTTTGGTTAGTCTCGATTACCATTAAGAGCAATTTATTTATCTTGAAGATACTGGAAACCTTTTTGTGACAAAAAATTGAAAAATATTAAAACTGGTCATGAGTGAGCAAATGCACAGAACTATAATCTCTAAGGCAAAAATTATTAAAGTGGATATATTAAAAATGATGAGTACATCATGAAAAAATCGTTGGCTTGCATGATTACCCTGTGGAACCACTTGCCAAGCATCGGTAGTATTAGCGAATTACTTTGTTTTTTTTTAGTGTAATTGTGTAATTAGTTCTTAGTGTAATGCAATTCCTAAGATGGTTACACTAATCAATAATTCACTTATCTGTGATTTACTTATCTGTAATTTATCATCATTATTCTTGCAGTTTGGTTGTTAGTTGAGCATCTAAAGTGTTCCCGCTGTAAACTGTCGAAAAACGGTCTAGCTTGATAAACCCGCCTACCAACTTTTTCACAAAAAAGTTTTTTGAACTGTAGATTAGTCACAAAAAGGACTATTCTCAGATTATGATTAGAATGCAGTTAGTTACACACTAAAGTGATGACACCATCATAAGCTATCGGAATGGAGGAAACATTTATATCATTGTTATTCTTATACAGCCATACTGAGCTAGATATATCAATGTTTCATGAAACTCAGCCATAGCCTTTAACAACTGGCATGACACAACACAATGTCGAAAATACTAATGCTAAGACTACTCAAAAATACATATACTAATAAAATGTAAGCCAGGCGATGTGTGTGGACAATCCTTTGATGATCGACTACGATATCAGCTTAGCTTACTACAAGCAGAGGCTGTGCGTTTTTAAGAGCATCATTACACAAACAATGGCTCTGTTATCCTAGCTGGACATATCTGAGTCCAGAGGTAAAGGAACCTTAACGACCGGAGACAAACCCAGTTGCAGAGAGTAATTTAAAGTTGAATGCCATTCCTATTACTACCATTGGCCTTTCTTGGGTATTGAACCCAAACCTGTTGTTTGCACGTCAGGCATTTTAGAACACAACTGCTCTTAACATAGTGATAGTAAAAGCCAAGCAATAGTAGAACAAACAAAAACGGAAAGGACCTTGAAAAAACAGACTTGAAAACGATGTGATACATTTACGAGTAACCAAAGGGGATGACAATTAAGTGAGCTACTTAAAAAACAACAATCAACATCGCAGCACTTCAGGCACTCCTAGAAATCATATAAAATGAAGGGTGAAAAGAACAGCTATGGAGATCATTGAGAACGCTATATAGCACTTAAATGAGAATCTTAACATTATTATAGTAGCTTATTATTTCGAGCAATCTTTATTGCAATAAACAATAGTTGCATTATACAATATATTTTTCACAAAGTACCACAGCAAACAGACTAAACAGCAGTATATAAGCTGAAAAAAGCAACTAATGAGTGATCCACATAATATAATGTTGGAATTGAAGGATTGATATGAGTTTAAACAAAATGGAGTCAAGAATAAACAACATAAAAATACTTAGGCAAGTTCCTTACAACAGAGTTCTAATTATGAAAACAAAAACATCACGCAGACAAGTTAAAATGGGTGAGGCTACATGGTGATTGCTATTAGTAATCATAGGATAGTAAGCATAGTTTGAGTTTTATTTTAAAGGATTGCTTGTACGAGCACGCATAAATTTGTTATATCTGATATTAGTCAAATACAGATAGACATAAAGAGAATAACAAGTTACACGGCTATTGCAACTTTCATAACATATTCTCATGGAGGTGGTATCAACAAATTCCGGAGATGGGATAATCACCATTACAAGCCAACTTCCAGATTTAACCCATTGTACTATTAGGACATTGAGAACTTGGCATAAGAAGATCTTAGATAATCACCAAAAGATTCTAGTTATAGTCTGAGACTATAACTACTTGTGTCAATATCCAGATCCACACCTGGAACCAATTTACACCAAACCTAGGATTATGATTAGATATAAATCTCCGCTGACAGAAAACAACAAAAAGTAGTCACAAATCCCAAAACTACAAGATTCAGAAGCAGAGACCTGAAACATACGGTTTCACTCCTGGACCCTAAGGCTAATGCTGAATCAATATGAAAGGACAAATATTCACTCATAATCTTTACTCTTTCAATACAGTTTCATCGTGGCAGACATACGTGTCAGCAGAGCAAGCCAAAGAATCGATTACCAACAAAACGATAGGGTGACTATATTTTCAGTCTCGGACATTTACTTTCTGTTCTCATAATTTAGTCTAAATGTATAATTATTATATTTTTTTTTATAAAAATGAACAGAGAGTTATGGGAAAACCCTTTGACATTCTTTAATTTAGAAATTTCATTTTCTTTTGAAACGCTTGTCAAATGCTATAAAAAACAAAAACTTTTTTATCGTTTAATGAAAACTCATGAAACCAACTATAATGTTACAAGGTACAAAAACACGGAAATATAACAAAAGGCTCGAGTTACAACCTAAAAAGACATATCTATATAAAACCCTTTATAAACCATTACTGTCAGGGGATAGCAAGGCATTTTACAGACACCTTAAAAAAGCAAAGCGCAACGGTTGTGATGTTATACCCAACCTAACTCTAAATGGATCTACATCAAAGTCATTAACAGAAAAAGCTAATATGCTCAACTGCTTTTTCAGTCAGTGTTTGTTGTTGACGACGATAAACCTTTGCAAACTGATTTTGAGAAATATGATGTAGATGATTCTGTCTTTGAAATAAAAAAGAAAGGTGTTCTGAAAGTTCTCAATGACATTAAAGTTGCTAAATCATGTGGTCCAGGCAACCTAACTGGCATACTTCTAAAGACTTTTTTTGCTTGTATTGTTCACGCATTAACTGAAATATTTAAGTACTCTCTGACCTCGAGCTCTCTTCCGGATATATGGAAGCTTGCCAAGGTGAAACCAATTTTTAAAAAGGGCGATAGAAAGCAACCAAACAATTACAGGCCTGTCTCATTGACTTGTATTACTTGCAAGCTACTGGAACACATAATAGCTTCCAACACTCACCAATTTTTTGACAAAAACAAAATATTGTGTGACTCTCAGCATGGTTTCCGTAAAGACAGATCATGTGAGACACAACTGATTCATACTTTCAATGATTTAGTTTTAAATAAAGAGAAACATCATATCACAGATGTTTTGATACTGGACTTTTCGAAGGCCTTTGATTCAGTAAATCATCAGAAATTGCTACTTAAGTTAGAAAGCCTTGGTGTTCACCCTATATTTATATCATGGATTAGAAATTTTTCAATTAGTAGGAAGCAATTTGTTTCAGTGGAGGGTGTTGAATCACATTTTTGCGATGTTCTCTCTGGGGTCCCTCAGAGATTGGTTTTGGGTCCGCTTCTGTTTCTTGTTTATGTGAATGACTTGCCAGGCAAAATAACATCGGAATGTCGTCTGTTTGCAGATGATGCCCTTGTGTACAATTTAAGAAGTGAGAGTGCGGTTTTAAATGAAGATTTAATGACTCTCGAGGAATGGTCCCGCATCTGGCAACTTTCTTTTAATCCTTCAAAGTGTTCAGTTCTTCCCATCGGTGAACTGAAATCTCAGCAAGACTACTATTTACATAATGTAAAGTTAACAAATGTTGACTCTAATCCATATTTAGGAGTTGAGCTGAGTAGCAAATTAAAATGGGAAAAACACATAGATAAAATTACATCAAAAGCTAACAGACTAGTAGGAATGTTACATAGAGTTCTTAAAACAGCTGACACTAAGACAAGATTAGTGGCATACAAGACTCTGATACGATCAGGCCTTGAGTATGCTTGCCAGGTGTGGGACCCACATTGAAAAAAGATATCAAGAAGATCGAGAAAATCCAAAATAAATGTCTGAAATTTGTTTACCGCATAAGAACACCAGTAAGGTTTTCACAATTAAGGGAAAGCACTAACATAAAATCATTACAAGAACGTAGAAAATATGCCCGAATAAAGCTATATTGCAAAGTGTTGAGTTCTGGTGTTATTCAAAACACTTTTACTCTTCCCCATAATCCGCACGATACAAGACAAAATAGGGAATTGTACATGCCATCTATAAAATCAGGGCGATATTTTCACTCCTTTTGGCCAAAAACAACTAGGGATTTTCGAGAGGATGTCGAGTGTGCAGATGTTTAGTTTCTTTGATTTAACCGGAGAGATTTGTACATGTATATACGTCAATAAATAAATATATAATAAAGAATTAAAAAAAATATAAATAAATAAAAGTAAAAAATAAACAAAAAAGGTTCTTGAAACTGAGTTTTCACGTCTTTTTGCCTTTGAAGGCTCTCAGTGAGAACAATCTGATCTTTGCAACGGTAGTTTTAATGCGCAGCATCTGAGAAGGTCAACTGTAAAATCTTAGTTGCATTAATTAACAAGACAAATTGATTGAGACAGTCGACAGACTTCGACTTCGACCTTGACCTGAGAGGACGTGCCACTAAGTGCTTCTCAGATTTTAGCAAATTTTTCTTGAACTTTTATGAATATTTGCCTCTTTTATTACTCTCTTCTCCTTTCTGATTTATATTTTATACTAACATAACACATTAATATTGTTTTGAGATCAGAGGGAAGGTAGTTTGGCCGCCTCAGGCACTACCAGGTATATGACACTGAGTGGGATCTTTTTAATTTTTGAGTCCCTACTTTTTAATTTTTAATTACTAGACTCAGTGGTCATCATGGCAGGTGGGAAACAAAAAGCAAGGAAAAAAGCAATGTCAACATCAGGTACTGGCAGAGCAGAGCCATGTGCAAAATGTAAGAAGGACATAGATGAAAGTTTGGAATCCTCTATTGAGTGTGAGGTTTGTCATCTTTGGTTTCACAACTCCTGTGTTGATGTTCCTGAGAGTCTTTTAGATCTCCTGGGTACTAAAGGGTTGCACTGGTTCTGTTCAAAGTGTGATGGTCAGGCTTCTGGGCTACAGCAAAATGTAATGTGTGAAAAACTCTCTGGACTTACGTTAGAATTGCAAAAAACTGTTGACAAAGCAAAAGCTCAATTTAGTGAAGTGTGTAGAAACCAAGATGTTTTTAAGACGACTCTTGCTGAGGTTACTGAGACATTAGAAACAAACAGAAATAAATTCAATGAGATGAATAACCAACATCAGACTCTTGAAAAGTCGTATGCAGATGTTGCAAAAGCTTTGGAGCAAAATAGTCTTAAAGTTCAAGAGAGTTTTGCAAGGCAGGCTGGTTCCTTGGTAGCCCAGTTGGAGGATAAAGAAAAGCAAGACAGAGACTCTGAATTTAGAGCCAAGAACCTGATCCTTTTTGGAATAGAAGAGAGTGACAATAGAGAGGAATGGGCACAGCAAGTAGACAAAATCATTAAAGATTGCCATATTGACATGAAAGTAGAAAAGAATAACAGCTATAGGTTAGGTAGGTACGATGCTTCAAAGCACAAAGAGCGACCTCGCCCTCTTAGAATATCCACCAGGTCTGAAAATCAAATGTTTGAGTTGTTGAGCAGGATTAATGGCATGAAGCTGTCAGGTATTTTTGCTAGAAAAGATCTTTCTAAGAAAGAACAAGAAGAGGATTTTCGGCTTCGAAAGGAGTTGAGAGAAACGAGGGAGGCAGACCCAGATTCTGCGTACAAAATCAAAAAAGGGAAAATAATAAAAGTGAACAAGTAATAACATCGATTAAAATCTTGCTGCTCAATGCTAGATCTGTTAGAGGCAAACTGAATGACATCCAAGTTCTGTCTTCGGAATATGATATATTGTGCATAACCGAAACCCATCTTGATCCATCATTTAATAATGAAATGATTCTGAGCTCTTCTCAAAAAATTATATACAGACATGATCGAGATTGTCATGGTGGTGGTGTTTTGTTAGCTTTGACAGCCAGTTTGCCTCAAGAACAAGTCTTTTTCAAAAGATCTTTCTTACCCGTTGAGGCTGTTTGTGTGAAAGTTGGATGTCCTAGAGATGAAAATGAATTTTTTGTTCTTTGTTGTTATGTTCCGCCTGGGCTGGCGAGAGAGGCAGTTGCACCACTTGAGGAATTGCTGGATTTTATGACCTCTGACTTTCCAGGGTCTAATGTACTAGTTGTGGGGGATTTTAATTTTCCAGATATAGATTGGTGCAACCTACAAATTCGATCAAACTCAAATCAAAAACAATTGCATAGATCTTTTTTGAACTGCATCTTGTCTCATGATATGCGTCAGATTATAATGGAACAAACACATCAGCTAGGAAACACTTTAGATCTAGTTATGACAAATAAGTCTAGTTTTGTTTATGACTACAGGATAATCAACCCCGGTATCAGCGATCATTTTTTAGTTGAACTCTGTGTAGCAGCAAATTTTAAGACATCTCATGAACAGCCTTCTTTTATCAAATTATACCACAAGGCTGATTCTACTGCTATTAAGGAGCTTTTGACTGATTCTCTGACAGATATAGTACAGGCAATTGAAAGTAAAACGAGTATCAACTCCGTCTGGCAGATTTTTGAGACGTCCATGAATCTAGCTGTCAATAGATTTGTTCCTAAATGTATCCCTAAGAAAAATGATAACAGGGAGCCAACATGGTTTAATAACTCAGCCAGGCGTGCAGTGAAACAACAGCGAAAACTTTATGACAGAAGTAAGCACACTGGGTTAGAAGTAGATTTCTCCAAGTATAAACAAACTAGGCGTACCAACAGAAAGAGTTTTCGTAAAATGGAGCAGGAATATTACCACCGAGTGCTGTTTGAACCCTTGGAAAGGGGTGATAGCAAACCATTTTACTCTTTTTATAGGCGGAAAACTGGAAAAAACTCACAAGGCACTGCGGTTTTCAAAAATAAATCAGCCTTAGAATCATCTGAGATTTGTAACGAATTTTTTCAGGGTGTTTTTTCAAATAGTGACTGTTTTTCCACAACTCAAACTGAACTTTCTGCAGATAAATGCCCTATACAAGTAACAAGTGATGGAGTTCTCAAACTTCTAAATACTCTTAAGCGCGGGAAAGCCCCGGGCCCAGATAAGTTTAGAAAAGAAGATCTTTGCCTAGAACCTGAAATTATTAGTAAGATATTGGCGAGCATATTCCAGTACTCGTTGAACATTGGAAAACTTCCAGATATCTGGAAAGTGGCCAATGTAGTTCCGGTACATAAAAAAGGCAGTCGGGAAGATCCGGGAAATTTTAGGCCCATATCTCTGACATGCATTGCTTGCAAATTGTTAGAACATATTGTGCTTAGTAACATCAATAAAGATCTGGTAAATGTCATATATTCTAACCAACACGGTTTCAGAAAAGGCCTATCTTGCTCCACCCAGCTAGTCTCTACTGTGAATGAAATAATGAAATTAGTAGATAACAATAATATAGTACATGCAGCGGTACTGGATTTTTCTAAGGCATTTGACAAGGTGTCTCACGGCTTGTTGATCGACAAATTGATAAAATCAAACATAAACCCGTACATGGTAAATTGGATTAGGGACTTTCTGTCAAACAGACTCCAAAGAGTAGTGATAGAGGGTGCTGCATCTTCTGACCTGCTGGTTTCATCGGGCGTTCCACAAGGGTCTGTCCTCGGGCCCACCCTATTTTTGGTGTACATAAATGATATCTCCGATAATCTAAATTTTTCTACTATCAAGCTTTTTGCAGACGACGCTTTACTTTTTTCTCAGGTAAACACCCTTCAGGATTCAGTGAATTTCCAGGAGGATTTAAACATATTAGACCAGTGGACCTATAACTGGAAAATGAATTTTAACACTGATAAATGCCAAATCGTTCGTTTTGCAAGGCAGAGTAGCGGAAACCCAGATGTGGTGTATTACCTAAGTGGCAGACCTTTATCTGTAGTAGACAGTTTTAAATACCTCGGAGTTTTTATATCAAATGATTTTAATTGGGATTTACATATAGACTCAATCATATCTAAGGCAAGTCAGCGATTGGGAATGATGAAGCATGTTTTGTTTGATGCGCCGATGAGGGTTAGAAGGGTTGCATATCTCACTCTGTGTAGACCAATATTGGAATATGCGAGTGAAGTATGGGACCCTCATTTGATGCGACAGGTAGCATCATTGGAGGCAGTTCAAAGAAGGGCGGTTAGGTTTATATCTGGTTTGAAAGGTAGGCAGAGTGTTACGGAGGCAAGAATTTTTATAGATCTAGAACTTTTAGAACTAAGACGCAAACATGCAAGAATGTCTCTCATGCTAAAGATTTTATCTGACGACTGCCATGAATCTCTTATCGAAAGTTTTAACCAAATACAAAATGTTCTTCACAGTCATGAAACAAGACTGGTTACGGGGGGTGCTCCTTCAGCTGTATGTGCAAACACCGGGTTTTATATGAATAGTTTTTTACCTAGAACATCGCGCAACTTGCGCGGCTTACCATAATTTTATGTTTTATTGACTATTTTTAAATAAAGTTCTCAACGGCCTTCTTTTGCCCGATTTCGGGATTTACGGGTTCTTAAAACACCTAGACCTAGATTAAAACAGTTAATAAACAAGATCAGGCCTTATCTGGGAGCTATTAGCATTAACTACTTGAAGAAGTCCATCCGCATTCAATAATAAACTGAGCCGCTCCAATACGCCGTAGAGCAATTGGTAGGATAATCCAGTTCTAAAAATGTTGTGTCTTACTTTCACCAGTTAATCACCAACGCAACAAAGTATTTGAAATGTTAATCTTAATGGCATTAGCAAGTAAAATAATTAAATCTGGACCAACTGTATTACATGAAATTTTGTGTCATCTAATTTTAAACATTTAAAGTTCCAACTTCAACCCTGTTAATAACTTACTAATAACATGGGTAACATTGGGCGCGCGATTGTACGTTACAAAACACAGAAAAATGACTCATTATCAAACCTTAACTCGATAATATCAGTCTGCAAATATATCGGCAGTCGTGATAACTTGAAACATAGTAACGTTTCATGAGCAGTCTATTGTCAAAAGTTTTTAATGTTTGGCGCCTAATTTGCTTAGCTTTTGAAATCTGAACTACCTGTATCCTAATTTACAATAGGAAAACCGAATAAAAACATAATAGAATTATTGATGAAATTGTAGTTTTTTATTTTTGCTGCTTTTGGTATGTGGTAGGCTATTTCTAAAAAAGATAACAATAGTGTGCTAGTAATTATGACCTATAACGTGAAACCGAAAACGTATCTTATTCCTACCTTCATTTCAATTTGTCAGCGATTGTAATAGAACTCTTTCTGTCAGTTTCCGCAGCTATCGGTCCGAGAACTACTTTTTACATTCCTCTGGTATTTTAGAATGTATTATATATAGTATATACTACCCGATGGCTACCGTTGGAAATAGAAGAGGTCAGTTTTCAGTTCGCTCAGGAGAGCAAACAAGCACGGATGACGATAACTGTCGGCCAGCAGACGGAAAAGTTGAGAACGGTTCGAACATTACATATAGTGCCAACCTGCTTGCTTGTCACAAGATTATGTAAATTGGTCATAATTGCTGAGACAGTGAGACTGCTGAAAATTTTGTTCAGTTTTTTAAGTTTGTGTTGTGTTAATAATTGATAATCGTGCCACTTTTGACAGTATCGCTATAATCAGGAATTTGTCGGCTGCTATCTAAATTAAGTTATTTTAGATAGCACTAATAGGAGACCATCAAGGTTTAAATACCAAAAATTACTTCATCATTTGAAGCTCACACTTATTTGCGTAGGTCATTTATACAAATAATAGTTTAACTGAAATATTTACTTTGGACCCACCACCGACGGCTTCTTGTGTTTAGATTCACAATGATTAGGATAGGAAAAAATCAACTGACGCTATTTAAAAATAGTCCCACATCGCTTCATTATGGTCTTGTCAAATCACGAGCAATGTTGTGAATTTAGTGGCTCCTAATTAGTTGAACTGTTTTTTCAGATTACTATCCTTCTACTGGCTCAGGTAGGCTGCTTGTGTGCTTACACGATTCTCTTCTATTTAATTGCTGATCAAAACTATAGTAGCTCGCTCTGACTTATGTTCTTTGCTAAATGCGCTCGTTTTTTGGTAGATCAGATGTAAGTATTAGTCAAAATAAAAACATGATCTACCATAACTATCCCACCACACCAACTGTTTTTCTTGTTGCTAAGCAATGGCAGAGCGTATATGAATCATTCTCTTGATGTTTATTGGTGTATTACAAAAATAACACGAAGGAAGTTTTAATTAATTTTCATAGAATTATTTAGTACTATTAGTTGGAGTTTTTGTGAAGATGATTTTGATGACTAGTTATGACATTAGTTTACATTCAGACAAAGTATCTAGATGTGTTTTCTCAATGCTTCGAGAGTATTCTTCAAATAAAACACTACGCACGATCTGACTATCATCAGCTTTTTTGGTGAATGATGCTATATCCTCATTATAGATGTAAACATGATTTTTATGATTTTGTTGGTCAAACAGCCATAGAGTCTGCTAGATGTTTTTGCAGCGCATGTTTATGTTTGTGATAGGTTCAATTATTTCTGACTCAAATTACGCTTATAGAACTCAATGTCTTGGCTAGCTTACACTTTGCTAAAGGTTTTGGTTAGCTGACATGTGAAGGCCTCATTCTAGCCTGTGCTACTCAGCTTTAGTACTACGATTATGTCAAATTGACAGTGAAGATTGGGTCTATAAGGATATGCTCTAGCCTCCGCTATTCATAGCATATATTTGGTTTGAATATATGACAGGTTGTAGGTGGTGCTTTAATGCTAACCCGGGAAACTGAAGCTTGGTTGAAGTTAAATATATTGGATTATATTTGTCCATGGTATAATGTTCATACATGAACAACTTAATTCAATGATTCATGCTGTCTACATTTACATGTAGAACCCAGTCATATCGTAGTACATTAACATGCTTCAGTCGGGGTTTGAGATGAGAATTAAATTAACCTACATGTTTTTTCACCTAAAATGTAGTTTTTAGATTAAAAAATATGAGGATTTCTTTGTGAAATCACCATATACGAGAAAAATGATGGTTTTCAAATTTTCGGAAATTTTTCAGCTAACTTGGCAATTTTTATATTAAATTAAAATTTTAAATGCCACATTGTTACACAAAATTACAAATACCATGTAAAATATGCTCAATATACAAACTACAATGTAATCCTTTTATGAGGAATAACTGTAACTCAGCAGTAAATAACTGTATTCAATTTCAGTATTCAATCATGCACAAACAACTATAATTGAACATGTAATGCTAATTAGTGATAAAAGGGTTTACGCATTAAGTTTTGCATAGGTAACTGGCGGACATTGGGTTTAGCAAAGTAGTTTTGCGAATTTTTATTAGTGATTAGCTATTGCATTGCTGTTTGAATTTAGCTGCGTAGTATGTCAAGGACACCTCGTTGACATAAAGCAGCCGACAGGCAACAGTTTGCCAGCCGACATCTTCAAACAACTCAAGGGCAAAGGTTAATGATATTTTCGTTGGCGCACTGAAGCCAGTCAGTAGCTGATTATTTTAGGAACTGGATGCCTGACCAAACATTCCAACTGCTGTTGCTCTTTTGGTCGATTTGTTATTTCATACGAAGTGAGGTAGTTAGCTGACTAAGCTACTTTGGCACTATTGTTATAACTAGTAATACTCTGACAGTCCGTGAGCTGTAAGGGATTGTCATATGTAATAAGTCTGTGCACAATGATTCTTAGATGTGGAAAGATGATTGAATGGCACAGTTAGTAGCGGGCTCGGGTTGGAATCTTAAGATCTGGGTTCGAACTCTTTGTGGGCAGAGGGACATGGTTCTTATTATAGTAAAGGTTGTGTAGCAACCAAGCTGAAAAGATAGTCCTTTGCTAAATACACTATTGAATGATATTGATATATACAAATGCTCTGGTTGACTGATCGGGCTTCTGATTATTGGCCTCGGGTCTACAGCCGATAAGGAGTCCCTCAGATGTTGGCTTTCCTTGAGAGATAAAAGTCACAGTTGTTTAGGCGCAGTTAGAAATTTTATGAGAAGTGTTCTTGTTGCACAATATTGATGTCATTTAATGGAAAAAATGGCTGAAATGGATTTTGCAGTTTCTTATTTTAGGGTCACTCACATCAAATCAAAAGATTTTATCAGCAAGTATCAATAGTTTTTGTTCCATTTGTCATTGATTCAGTCAGTCAGTGATCAGACTGCCAGGATTTTTGAAAATTAAAATTAACAAAACTTGATTGCTGTTGAAACGCTTAGATTCAAGTGAATGTGCGATTATGATGCCTATAGTTGTGATTCGGCGATAAGATCGAGACATTAGAGACACCTAATGTCGCAACTTGAACGCAATTGTCAAATTCAACTATAGCAATAATAACAATTAGTGACGTCATTTCGTCACATATTTTTCTACTGAGCATTCAAACCGAAATCAAGCTTTGTCGATTTTAATCTTGAAACATCCTGGCTGTCAGAACACTTGAAACATCAAAAACAATCACAAATGATAAAAAATACCAACACTTTCTGATAAAATCTACTAAAATATTGTGTCAGTTCATTTTAAACACCTGTAAAATTACAGCCATGTTA
Organism: Watersipora subatra; assembly: GCF_963576615.1. Lineage (NCBI taxonomy): Eukaryota > Metazoa > Bryozoa > Gymnolaemata > Cheilostomatida > Watersiporidae > Watersipora > Watersipora subatra. Next base: position 10,890,857 of record NC_088718.1, read on the forward strand.
GCTATAATTAGCTGTTGGCTAAACAGACCGCAGGAGAGGAAAAACAAATCTATTCACCAGTTTATTGAATCTGTTATATTGAATTTAAATTTATTGAAATACACTGGAGTTAATTTAAAAAACCCTGTTTTATATCACTTTACTTTACACTTAAGCTGTTCTGTATCATACATGTCTATACTAGACAAGCACGAGTGGTATGATGTCATTTAATTGGCTGTAGCATTGAGATATGGTGAATGTTATTTGATATTGTTGAAATCTCGATGATACAACTGGGTTACATTAATGTCATGTTACGTGACTATCCAGCAGTAATCCTGTATGTGTAAGGCCTGATAGAATCAATAGGACTTTGCAATGATTCATATATTTAATGCGGTCCATCTGGTATTGTAGTGGTACGTAAATGGGCCGTATATGAAGATAGAGTCCTCGCTGACAGGATTCAGAATGAAGAGAGTAAGTTGATTACGTTTACTTCCCTTCCCATAATGCTTTGCTACTAAAACGCTGGATCGCAGTATGTCGTGGATTGTCCTTTCGAAGGTTATTCATAGACTATGTACCATAGATCAATGGCATCACCGAAGCAATCCCGATATTTTGGGATATATTGCAGCTGTTAATCCTTACCGATAATTTGCCGAACATCCACAACAGTCTCTGCAATGCGCACTACTTCGGCGGTCGTAGTTCGCTTGCTCTAGATTTCCCATCATGGTAGTTGCTGCGGCAATAGTATTTTATAATTTCCGCATTATATAATGGGAACACTATTTCGTAGACTATTTGCTTATATAAATGCAGATGGATTTGTGATAGTGTTAACATTGTTACCACAGACGATCACCGATGTATTGCGTGATTAACATCGACATCATGAGATGTAGTGTGAACCAGCCTTTAGGTCGCATGTTTCTTTGCCATTTCTGGCAAATTTTTCTTTAATACAATTCATAAACTTGCTGGTGGAATTTTCTTTTGCTATGCGATCAAGGCTGAGGTGCATCGGAGAAATATTGAGCAAATTCAGTCGATATTTTATTATTGTTGCTGTGGCTAGCTCTGTCCCACATATTGGAAGCGGGTCATATTATGTCTGCCACTTTGTCATGATTGGCTATTTGGTTGTCAGCGAGTATGTTTTCAACCGAAATCTAAAATACAGAAGGAAAGAGTAGTTTGATTTATAATAAAAACCAAGTCGTTCTAAAATAGTGTACTGATTTCAAAATTGAATGTATTTTAACAATTTTATTATCAAAATGGAGTACTACAAATGTCTAATTCATATTACAAGCGCAATAATAAAAGTGAAGTTGCATAAATGTCAAGCGCAAAAGATAACGCTTGCATTTGACATCCCCAGTGTGCTTTGCAAGGCTGATGTTTGTTTCATTTTCAATGTTCTGCTGTCTTTGTCAACCATTTGACCTCAAAACCCTAGATAGCATAAGCTTATTGTTAAGGTGAATAGGGCTATACTAACATATGCAGAGAGTGTTTGGAGGAAAACTATGTGTAGGTAGTTTCCTACAGTAGTAGGATGTTTAGTAGAGTAGACTGTGAGTAGTTTCCTACAGTAGTAGGATGTTTAGTAGAGTAGACCGTGGGTAGGTTCCTACAGTAGTAGGATGTTTGGTAGAGTAGACTGTAGGTAGTTTCCTACAGTAGTAGCATGTTTGGTAGAGTAGACTGTGGGTAGGTTCCTACAGTAGTAGCATGTTTGGTAGAGTAGACTGTGGGTAGTTTCCTACATTAGTAGGATATTTGGTAGAGTAGACTGTGGATAGGTTCCTACAGTAGTAGCATGTTTGGTAGAGTAGACTTTGGGTAGTTTCCTACAGTAGTAGCATGTTTGGTAGAGTAGACTGTGGGTAGTTTCCTACATTAGTAGGATATTTGGTAGAGTAGACTGTGGATAGGTTCCTACAGTAGTAGCATGTTTGGTAGAGTAGACTTTGGGTAGTTTCCTACAGTAGTAGGATGTTTGGTAGAGTAGACTGTAAGTAGTTTCGTACTGTAGGAGGATGTTTGGTAGATTAGGCATAGTGGTGGCAGATTTCTACGTGTCTCATGTGTCACCTGTAACTATCTACCCTTTTTTTAAATCATCCACTTTTTGCTGTAATTATACAAATAGTTGAAAAAAAAACATGTGCTCAGATGTGATATACATTGATCTTTCCATCACTCTTCCTCTACTGATTAGTTCAGTCAAATGTAATCATAACACAGCTCACTTTTCCTGTCTTTTGTGTTTTTGCCATTCATTTCTTAAGTGTCTTTTATGAGCACATTCATGACGTATTTCAATCATTGTTGTCTCGCTTGAAGTTGTCACAGCTACCAGGTTATTCTGTGTCATATATACTCAGTGTAGTAGCTCGTAGAATAAGTCTTGTTTATATTAATGGTTTCATAGACGAGATGTTTGTGTTTATTCCTAATCTAATGTCAGAGTTCTCAATCAGACAGCATTTCTCGCTGCCTGCCGCTCTGGCTTCATGGTCAGCTTAAAGAGTTGTCTTCTTTCGATACTACTATAACTGTATTTAGGAATAAATTTTGAACAACGATGTCTGTGTGAAACAAAATCGGTAACAAATTGACCTGCAGTAGAACATAATGAAAATTTATTGAAGGTTGCTGGTCTAAAATCTTTATTTTAAACAGCAGTTCCTAACAGTTCTACTAGTTTATTACAGGAAGTATGAGTTCCAGCTCTTTCTCCACAGCACTCTGTGCATAACTCTGCGCCAATATTCAGATGTAACTCCAACTCAATATTTAAAACTGCCTTTCTCCCAGTATTGTAATTTATAGCTTCCACCTATTTAAATGTTAGCCAATCTTTACATTTAGGGCGCTTCTGGGTTCTTTATGGATAAGGGCTAGGCGATCAGGGTGTTTGGATTCTAATTGCATAAACCTCAAAATCATAGAAGTAGATAGCTTTAGCCTTTGTACACAAGGGTACTCGATAACAAAGCCCCGGTAGGACTCACTAAAGGTCGTGGCCTAAGTTCTTCATAAATATTTTAATGTTTCCAGGCTACGTTAACCGTCTAAACTAACTGAATGATTGCTTCATAACAGAAGTGTTTAATTGAATGCTAAAAAGATTTTGTTGGTTTCTTTCACGGGTCATTCATACAGTAACCACCTTGTCAATCACATAGTATGATAGTAGTGAACGTTACATGGAGAGAATAATTCTAATTTTATGTTTAATTGCAGTACTACATAAATATACATGTATTCCAAACCATATTCCACAATTTTAGAAAAATGATGGAAGTTTTGCCTTGAATAGGGTACAATTTGGCAAGACATTAGGTGACATATTTTGGATACTGCTAATGCTGTGTTATAGCTGTGTTTTTGCAAGTTTTATCAGTAATAAATGAAATTTCTCCTATCACTCACTATGTAACCAAAACCTTTTTCATTATTTTATTTCAGAATCAAACACAGAGGGATGTTTTTGAAAATGATTGTGCTTTAACTTTTCTTGTTCATTTTTAAGGTACATTATTTGTTATCCTTCAGGCTAGGCAGAAGTAGAAAGACGGGCATAGCACTCGCTAACACTTTATAATATTATCTTGTATATATATATACAGGCAAGTTTGTATGTACAAGACTACTAATTTTTTACAATAGGCCTACTAACAACTTTTTTCATCAACGGTCAAAGCACTTAAGCTAGCACTGAATATTATAATGAATCTGTAAGCTTGAAGAAAACATTGCAAGGGTTTGTAGAACTAAAAGACAAATATAAAATATATAGAAATCAAATAGAGTGAATAGTATTTTCTCACACTCTTTCAAAGAAGTGATATTTAAGAGGTAACAGAAGAAACATCATGATTGCAGTACACCGAGTCTGATAGAGTGTGTATATTTGTTATACAGAAAAGCAAATAGTTTTAATGTAAATCTCTTGTTGCTGAGGGGAAGGTGTTTTTTAGCTTTATTTCTAAGGTTTTATCACCAAGAACTTCAACCAGTGTGTCATTAGTAACTAATGTCCTATCAGCAGCCATTTTTCTCTTCTCGGTCAATTTGAAAAGCTCTTTTTGTTTCGACCATAAATTGAGAATCGGTAATTCAATCAACTGTAAATTTTAAAATTATCCTCAAAACATATCAAGCGCAAAGCAGCCCAAATTTTGTAACCTTACCTAAACTGGAAGTGAGGAAAACAAAGTGAAACTACACAACCGCGCTGCCTTGGGTGTAGAATTTGATGAGAAAACAACTCCCAGAATCATCTCAGGCCCTTTCTCGGTGTTTAATGAATGAGTTATAATGAGTTCATTGACCTTTTATGCATGAAAAGCTATTCTACATAAATATATACATCCTCTTGCTACTGACACCGCATTATATTATGCAAACAAGAGAGGCTTGTTAGTTGCTTCGCTCAAGGAAATGTTTCCGATTATTATCAGGTCTAGCCAACTTCATAGCGATCTCTACTAGTACTATTACTAGACAAATAAGCTATAGGTAAGATGATATGATAAGAATATTAGATAACAGCAGCATCCTTTACAAGTACCTACTTGTTCTTGAGGATAGAGATTTGCTCAGCCCTTTGCCTGCTAATGATTGTGATATCTTAGACTGATTCTATTTATGGATAGTTCTCACTTAACAGCGGCGTTACGTTCTGAAGACGCCATGGTTAAGCGATTCCTTCTTTGTATGAATCTTCCCCTTTGAGCCTACATTCACACTGTACTGTACTCCTCCACCTTTTTTTCTATTTTTATGGCTTTTTAATAATAAGTGTAAATTTTTAGCTAGAACATTAAATTTTAACTCCTATTATTTAGCTTTTGTGTCTGCACCCGATACCGTATGTGTATAAAAACAATGCCATGGTTAGCACGCTTATGTAATACTAATATATTCATGATTACTTTGATGGTTTTAAAAAAAACATATTTTTGACGATTTTCACAATTTTTAACATGGTGTCATGACTACGAGTTGTTGTCAAGCAAGCCTGTCATTACGGACTATCTGTAATGAGCGATACTGTACATGCGCATCATGTCTCCATGTCTAATGCATCTCATAATGTATCGTTTATGTCCCTTAGAGCTTCACAATATGGTGATTTAAATTTATTTAATGGTTAGGTGTCGATTTGGTGGCGATTTTTAAGTTGGGTGATTTGAAAATTGCCCCATTTTAAGAGATATTGCCAATCGTGAAATCGATATAATCGTTTAATGGCAATTTATCTCACACCTGACGATTTTCAGAGTGTGACCGATACTGGAACTAAAGCGCACAGGCCTTCTAGTCGTATAATAAGCCCATTTCATGGCTTTCCACGCACTCAGGTATTCATGACATAAATATTTCTAATCAGTGTGAACACAAAACAGTTTTTTTAGGTTAAAATATGCAGCAAATATTTACAAAAATTAATAATTAAAATTAAATAATAATATCATGAATCGTCTATTTGCAATATCGAATCGTTTGGAATTCGTGAAGCTCTACCATTATTTCCCTTTTCTTTAACTTCTATTTGTACAACAGTTGAGGCAGTTCTGATAGTGAAAGTCCATCTACACGAATAATTGCCTCGTTACAGTTGAGCAGCATTACAACAAAAATCGTCAGCACCGACGTACAGTGAGAGAAGACATTCCAGTGGCGAAGGACATCAACAGCGAGGAGACAGCTCGTGCTCAGTATGAGAGAATGAAACAGTTGGAAGAGCAGCGCAAGATGTATGTATTATGTGATCGTATTCATGGTCAAGATGTGTTGCGTTGTTCTAGTCAAACTGCATCTCGGTATTCCCAGCCTCTTGGCATTTCATTTTAAGCATTTTCATATCATAATCATAACTATTGTTGCTATTCGCCACTTTATTATAATTGTTTTATTCGATGCATCCTAAATTTGCCAGATCCTATTAAAACACTTAGCTTTATTCTCATTGAGAAGGGACTAAGGCTAGTATGACATTTGAGCTCTAATCAGTTCCATGTCGGCACAACTCCTCATATTTAACTGGAATTGCTAGCAATTTGAAATTTGTACAACTACAACTTGGAACAGAACTTCAAATAATTTTATTTTGTAAAAATTTTATTTTTAAGATAATCATTTCCTTGCATGGGTGGTCTATCATTGATAATATCCCTCATTGGAGACTTAGCCTGAGGTCTGCTATTTCGTCTCCAGCATTGCTGTAACTATATTACTATTTTGCTCTCTCTAATAGAAGTACGGTTACAGCGCTACTATTTTATCTCTGCAGTGCGGAGAATGATGAAAGGTTGGCGAGGGAGCTGCAAGGTAAACTTACAGACGCAGAGAGAGAAGAGCAACGTCGCAAACGACTCCATGATGAGGTAGGTGACATCACTTCCTGACTATTCTTCGAATGCGGTTTATTTAGGAATTGATGTGTTTAATTTTTGTCTGTTATTTTTGTGTCAGAAATTTCAGGATCAATGGAGACCTTAAACATGGCTTTTTATAGTTGAGAGAACAAGAATTGAATGTTTCTTGCTCAATTATTTTACATGGCAACTTTGTAGCAGCCTTCTTCTGTGTTTGGCTGCAATCAAGTCATCACATGAGCTCATTATATTATTAAAATATAACAATATTTGTATAGTATATTATATGTATAATTCAGTTATACATCAAGTTTTCTAAGACAAATCTGTCATAGACTTCTGTATACCGTTTGGCCTATAAGTAATAAACCTCCTTTGGAGTTTATGGTGTTGAGTCTATGAGATATAAAGGAGATGCTAGAGATTCATTCAGCACGTATTTACATAGTTTCCATCTATTAGGTCATCTCTAATCACATGCGTCAAGTGAGGCAGCAATCTCAACGCGCTCAAATGCATGGTGGCCCTGTTGCTGAGGACCGCACACGGGGTCCACCGCAGGTAAAAAAAGTTGCTTACCTGTGCTAACAACGAGCTATCATGCCTAATCATTCAATTTTCACCTCTGCTTTTGCCTTCCAACTTCTCGAGTGATTAGCTAGGGTTTTCTTTTGGTGGCCATTGATTTTGTACAGTAGACGTAGTCAGCTGTGATATTATATTTTGTTGTCTACAAAAGTATGATGATTCAATGAAATGTTGTTTGCTAGGAAAACAATTTCATGTTTGGAATTACACTCCCTTGATTTCAGAGTAGTTCTATGACACCAAAAGCTCACTAAACATATATTTTTCTGTTTCACCTTAGTAATGAATAAAATCTTGCCTCATAATAGATGGCGGCAGAGGCTATCCCTGGGTTAGTTACGAAGTGCATATAGTATTTATTCAGCACTAGTAGATAGTGAGTCTCTCTGTACTAGTAGATAGTGAGTCTCTCTGTACTAGTAGATAGTGAGTCTCTTTGTACTAGTAGATAGTAGTGAGTCCCTCTGTACTAGTAGATAGTACTGAGTCACTCTGTACTAGTAGATAGTAGTGATTTTTCACAAGTAAATAGAAGAGTGCCTCCTTGTGCTGCTTGTAACAGTGAGTCTTGTCCAACACTCATCAGTAGCTGTCAAGTGGTTATTACAACACCACTAGATATGCTGTCAAAGCTGATAGCTGTTTTAAGATGATGCCATTCTCAGATTTGTTCATCTATATTTGGTTGGTTCATTTTGGTTTCTCAGATCATTGCATTTAGTTTATATGGAAGACTTTAATTTGGGATTAGAGACTTCTCTAACTGTTCTGGCTGGTAAATGTGTGGAACACTCGCTTTGTCTTTGGGATTGTTTCTGATTTTCCTTGATCTTCTGTAAGCTAGAGTAGCTAGCATCTAATGATAAGGTAATTAATTCCTTTCAATTGATTTTGGTGTTAGAGCCTTTCCTTCCTTCTTGCAACTTACTCATGGTAATAGCGCTTTTTTATTTTATGATGAAACAATTGATCGATTATAATAATGCCTCTCACACATTCGCTAGGAGTCCGATTTAGATGCTTTTTAGTGGACCCCATGTTTAATGTTAGTGTGTGTACAGTGCATGAGCATTAGCTAGAAGGTCGATTTTTTGTGGAATAATCTTTTCTTTAAATGGCATTTTTAGTACTTCAATTTTTTTTGCAAAAAATGCAAGTACACTTATTATTTCTGTAATAATAATTTAGTTTGGCATATCGAATCTTTTGATCTTTGCCAAAATCTTTATGAAACAGTTCTGTTAAAATGAAAAACTTTGTTAGCCGTCATTATTGGTTACTAGTACCCTGGCAGTTTCGTGTGTCGTGAGAGATCAACAGTTGCAATAATCAACTGTACAATTATTCTGAAATGTGGTAGGTTGATCAATTGGTGCAGGTAATAGTGCAGTGGTCTACTAGGCTGAAAGTTGTGAGTTCAAAACCTGTAAAAAGCAATCTTTTTTTCAACGTGGACTTCCAGTGGACATAGCTCTTATTATAGTAAATGTTTTCATATAGCTATCCTTCCTTAATCAGTGATTGACTAGTTAACATTAAGAGTTATCGGTTATTGAGCAATCTGTTAGCCATAATATATATCTTTGTAAAGGAAATCACTGAAAGCACCCAATCAAAGTTTCTGTCAACCGACTTGAGACTCATGGGTCACCCGCATGCACTTTATAACACCCTTCCAACCTTCTGTTAAGGTGTTGTGGTTAGTTTAATCATGTCTTTCTGCAAAGGTTGTATTGCATAATTTGGAAAACAAAATTCAAAATAAAATTATTGGCAATAAAACATTAACTATCTGCTGGTGTTGTTTGGGTGTAAAATTAAACATTTTATGATTGAGTGTTACTGCCAGAGATTCATTTTTGCGATTCAGGATTTTGTGTATGTAAAACACACTTTTTGTAGTCATCTAACTCCATCTCATCAGTTATGTTCGACACGCTCTTATAATAATCGTTATACTGTATTTTAAAATGCTCAAACTTCTAATCGCAATCACATCGGCATACTAATTTTCTAACATGTTCAAGCAAGTACTCGATTACAAACATAAAGACATCGCTAGCATCCAGTGTTCAAAGTTTTTCAAAACATGACGTCTCATAAGTGAATATAAGGAGACTGGTGAAAATTCAGAAGAAAATGCTAACAAACGCAAAAAAAACCAGATATAATAAAGGCTATTCACTACCTTTACCCCAGGTCTTCGCAATGCGTGTCTAAAGTAAAATGACCATAATACCTTTATTTATTGATTATTTATTTATTGATTATTATGTAATTGCTTTTTTATTTAGATACTATTTATTTTATAATTAATGCTTTATATAGTTTTAGATGATACGCTTTTCATTCTGTGTGCGTGCGTGCGTGCGTGCATGTATATATATATATAGGAATTATCATTGGTTTTTGGCTTTTATGCGAGTTGTAGTTTATTTGCTTTAACTTATGACATATGTAACATATGAAGCAATTTCTGAAACGAATTAATAATACACATTGCAATCTGTCCGTACATTATAAAGCGCTGAGCGCAAATTTAATAGTTATCTTCTCTTTTATTGCAACATTCAAAAAAGAGTAACTGAGTCTTATTTTAGTTTGCAGTTTTTTGTATGACTTATTCTATTATAAGATTTGTTTAGGTTTTTTTATTGTTTCCTATGACTTTATATCGTATGAAAACAACATTTGTAGGTATTGATACATGTAAGATGGAGTTGTGTGCTCTTCTCAATCATTGCACGTACTAGGAAACATAACTTTGTTTATCCAACATCTAGTAGCCTTTTGTGATAAATAAGCAAGCTATGTGATTGAACGAAATTTATGTGCTGTAAAAGTTATATAAATGTAAATTTTAAATACAAGTTATATTTTAATTATTGTAATATAAATCATGTTATATAGAAATTATATGTTATACAAACTAGAGAGCATATGATTGTAAAACAATTTTCACTAATAGGGTTTCAGATGTTTTGTGGGTTCATTAGCATTACTGGAATGGTGCAGAGATGAACAACACATTTTGTTGTAGCTAGACAACCCTCCTCACACCTCTCATGTCGTGTTTTTATGAACAAAAATCTGAAACATTTGGTTCACTGTGCCGGTTCTGTCAAGTATTTTAAGGGACCTGACAGTTATTTATAAAGTAAACTCTTGGTTGTGTTCCCAAATAATATTTATGCCATCAGTACCAAAGCTGTGATCATAGTTATAGTATTTCTCTGGCATCAACTCTTCCTTTTGTTGGAGTTTGTTATAAAAATATAAACTTGTGGAAGGATCAGAAAATTGGGAGGTGTAGGTGATAAATCTCGCGAAGATTTAGTATCATGTCTGCAAGCGAAGGCTGAGGCAGGTTTGTTAAGAGAATTGTTGGACAAAAAATTGCCCCGTGATCTTGGTTGGACATGTCTGAGCTCAGCAGCAAGGGAACCATGTTGGCTGGAGACATCAGTTGGAGAGGGCAATTTAAGGTGGGATGTCATTTTTGTCACCACCAGTCGCCTTTGTTGGGAATTGAACCTCTACCCTGTTGTTTGCAGGTCAGGTATTCTAAACCACTAGATCACCTAGCCAAACACATGGTAGTGTCATTTGAAACTGAAATCACTAAATCATTTGAGACTGTCTTAGACTAGCAAATGACTAATTATGATTCACTAACTATTATTTATGGAAGTGTTTCTTGCTGCAGGAGTTTGCACGGCATATGCAGGAGCGAGAGGCGAGGAGGAGGCACGAGCAGAATCAGTACGTTAGCTCTCCAGAGCAGTCTCATGACAGGAGATCTAGCCAGCCGCCTTTAGGTCCATCCAGAGAGCATGTCTCTACTCAGGGAGAGTCTGGTGTAGAACAGAGGCATGGGGACACACCTGCTGGCGACTATCAGCAGTTAAGTGAGGTTGGTTTGACAGCTATGGTCAAAAGGGTTTTTAATACATCTTTCATTTTTGGGTTTTGGCCAAAGTTTTATAATTTAAGATTTTGAGCTTTGTATAATGGCTATGTGAATGCCTGTCATCGCTCGGGTAATAAAAAAGCCTTTGCACAAAAAATCATTTTTATTTAACATCTACAACGTTTTCCACTCCAACTTTTAAATTTCATATCATGAGTAAAGTGTTTTGTCCAGTTCAAATAAAAGAAGAAATAAATTGAAAGAAAAAGTAAAACAGCTGCAAAGGTGTTTGAATGTGAAATAATTAGGAAATAATAGTTAGGTAATCTGTTTTGCTACAATGATTACAACGAAAATTGATTCGGTACTGATACAATAATACAAACAAAGAAAACAAAATAAAAATCATGAATATGTTGAATTAATAAAAACAATTAGTATTATTACATAGAAGTGTAAATATAAAAAATGTTACTGTTGCTGCAAAAGTCATCCATAAAAACTCGGAATATGACAGTACTGGTTTTCTCAATACAGGTATAAACGTAAAAATATAATATCAAAATTAAATACATCAGTAGAGTGCATGAAGGTACATTGTCTGACTGAATGGAGAGAGAATGCAGAGGCAAACCCTGCTCGTGAGTTTCCATGGGAAGTTTTCAGTTTTGGTAAAAACTTAAAATTGACGTATGAAATTGTGCCATTACACATTTGAAAACCAAAAATTACAAGAGGTAGTGATTAAACTTAAACAAACTTGTAAAAGAAAAACAAATGCTGAAGAGAGCAAATAAATGTAGATGTGGAATAAATAACAAGTATGTAAACTACAAAACAGATGATTTGGTAATGATAGAATTAATACAAACTGAGAAAATCAAATAAAAGTCGTTATTTCGTCATAATCAGTACAACAATTGCCAAATTTTTATTTTAAAAAAATTTTTTGTTGATATCGTATGATGAAAAACAAATTCGCCTTAGAATGGCGAGGACGAAAAGCAACATGTTTTATAGAGATAGGTGAAAAATAACTATCAATTTTATAACAGGGACATTATATCTCGTAGGCGCAATGTATCAATTGATACGTCATTTAGCGTGTAAAATCAGGAAAAGAGTATACAGTATATAGTGAGAGCATTGGCATTGTAAGAGTCTTCGTAGTCTTGTAGTTAGATGATTGGTTTACAAACATGCGGTTGCAATCTTCATGAGTTCAAATCTAGTACTATGGCAACTTTTCATTCCAAGATTTTAAGAGCTGTAGCTGGACACCGATTCACAGATGGCACTTTGAGAAATATATATATATATATATATATATATAGATTACGATGCCTTTGAATCCCCTACAAGTACCTTACGAGGATGTTGCATGTGGCAAAATGTTGCAGAAATATTAATCGTGAAATACCAGTAATTACAAAATGAGAATTCATGTAATTTACGTGTATTCATAAACTTGGAGTTATCTTCTTTTTTCAGCAGTTTGTGATTGACACAATAATTACTCATCAATGACACACAACTGAATCCGATAATACATTTTAGTATACACCACATATGCGTGGCGTATGTGTACTACGTTTGCTGTATCTCTTAAACTATTGCATATTTAGCTGTGATTTTTTGTGAGCTTTCTCAAAACACATCCAGACAGGATCTGACAAAGTCTCATTGTGATGTAAAGTTTTTTAGAAGCATATCTTTATTGACAAACTTTAAAACATGAAGCCCTGTTTTAAGTCTCATCTTATATAATGCGATTCTATATAGCGTTCAGTAAGAATTATTGCCAAACTTATACCATATTTTGATAAGACAATATGTCATTTTTCTAATGCAAAAGGCTTGAACAAAATATGACAATTCTAGACTAAGCGATCACTTTTAATGCACACTTGTCTTGATATAGAAATTGCATGAAAAATTAATAATAGGATTGGAAAAGATTAAAAATTGATTTAAACTTGGTATAAATTGGTTTAAGTTTGATGAAACTTGATATGACTTGGTTTAAACTTAAAACTTGATATAACTTAAGTTAAAACTGAAAGTGATTTAGTGATTTAATTTTTTGCCGTGCAGTCTCTATAGTAAACTAGTACTCTGACAGTTTAGTCTGCCGTAAGATATTGTCAGGTGTAATAACTATGTGCACACTTATTCCTACATTTGGTAGTTGATTGGCACTGGTGCTAGTGTGTCTGCATAGGGAGGTGAAAGTTACTATTTCAAATCCCATTGAGACCAATCTTTTTTGTAACATCTAAGCCTGCTTTGGCTGCAGCTTTTATTTCTAGTAGAGTGTCAGATGGTAGCTCATATATATTTCCCATTTCTGGTTGGCTCACCCTAATTCTCAAAATAATTAATGATTTACAGCAAGCCTGACATGGCACTCAAAGGATGATGCCTTCATTTAACTAACTCTACCCTCCTTCTGTTTCTACATCTGTGTTGTTATCGTTTTGATTTTGTTTCTTCCCTTTTACAGGCGGTTGGTGGCCCTACACTGGCCAGCCTTCAGCACACAACCACGTACAGTTCTCAGGCTAGCTACCCTGATGAAGAGTTTGATGATGAAGCTCTGGAGGCAGAGGATCGGGTAGGCTTCGAGTTCAATCGAAAGCATTATATCTTTGTCAGTACCAGTACCCTGGTTGTCTGGTACACCGTAAGAGATCGTTAGATCACCAGTACTAGTACCCTGGTTGTCTGGTGCACTGTAAGAGATTGTTAGATCACCAGTACTAGTACCCTGGTTGTCTGGTGCACCGTAAGAGATCGTTAGATCACCAGTACTAGTACCCTGGTTGTCTGGTGCGCCGTAAGAGATCGTTAGATCACCAGTACTAGTACCCTGGTTGTCTGGTACACCGTAAGAGATCGTTAGATCACCAGTACTAGTACCCTGGTTGTCTGGTGCGCCGTAAGAGATCGTTAGATCACCAGTACTAGTACCCTGGTTGTCTGGTGCGCCGTAAGAGATCGTTAGATCACCAGTACTAGTACCCTGGTTGTCTGGTGCGCCGTAAGAGATCGTTAGATCACCAGTACTAGTACCCTGGTTGTCTGGTGCGCTGTAAGAGATCGTTAGATCACCAGTACTAGTACCCTGGTTGTCTGGTGCGCCGTAAGAGATCGTTAGATCACCAGTACTAGTACCCTGGTTGTCTGGTGCGCCGTAAGAGATCGTTAGATCACCAGTACTAGTACCCTGGTTGTTTGGTGCGCCGTAAGAGATAATTAGATCACCAGTACTAGTACCCTGGTTGTCTGGTGCGCTGTAAGAGATCGTTAGATCACCAGTACTAGTACCCTGGTTGTCTGGTGCGCCGTAAGAGATCGTTAGATCACCAGTACTAGTACCCTGGTTGTCTGGTGCGCCGTAAGAGATCGTTAGATCACCAGTACTAGTACCCTGGTTGTTTGGTGCGCCGTAAGAGATCGTTAGATCACCAGTACTAGTACCCTGGTTGTCTGGTGCGCCGTAAGAGATCGTTAGATCACCAGTACTAGTACCCTGGTTGTCTGGTGCGCCGTAAGAGATCGTTAGATCACCAGTACTAGTACCCTGGTTGTCTGGTGCGCCGTAAGAGATCGTTAGATTATTATTATCCTGTACTGCAGGATAATCTTAGTATATCATACGGTGTGCTGTACAACCGTATGATATACTAAGAACTCTGCGTTATACAATCATAAGGTATGCTATGACATAATTTGAGTACTGTGCTGTACAACAATATGATATACTAAGAACACTGTGTTATACAATCATAAGATGTGCTATGATATAATTTGAGTACTGTGCTGTACAACAATATGATATACTAAGAACACTGTGTTATACAATCATAAGATGTGCGATGATATAATTTGAGTACTGTGCTGTACAACCATATGATATACTAAGAACACCGTGTTATACAATCATAAGATATGCTATGATATAATTTGAATACTGTGCTGTACAAGGATACGATATATTAGGAACACTTAGTTATACAATCATAAGATGTGCTATGATATAATTTGAGTACTGTGTTGTACACCAATATGATATACTAAGAACACAGCAGTATATCTAAAGCAGTATATCTTTGTCAGTACTATTATCCTGGCTGTCTGGTGCACCGTAAGATATCGTTAGATCACCAATAAAGCACAGAGACTAAGTACGTGTACAATTAATCAGAAGAAAAATACATGCCGAAATTACGTCACTAGTTGTTATCGTTGCTATAGTTGATATCGGTTATTGTGTCTCAAGTTTCAGCGGTACGCGTCTCTATTCTGTCAGTCTCTTTGCGACTATAGATGTCGAAATTGTACTTTTGCTTGACCGAGTGTTTTAACCGTGGTCAAGTTTTGTCAATTTCAATCTTAAACATTCTGACAGTCAGATCACCTCAAACATAAAAAAACTGCAAATGGTAGAAAATCCTGATAATTTCTGATAAAGTCTACTAAAATTTCATGTAGTTCAATCTAAAGCAGTAGATCATTATCTGTACTGTAATAACTATACACACAATTATTCCATAATATAGCAAGGTGGTTGAGTGGGCAGATGGTAGCGTGCCTGGCGGCTAAGCCTAATTTTGGAGTTCAAGTCCTGTCTGATGCAATCTTTTTTCCAAACTTTGGCTTCAGACAGATGGAGCCGGCTTTTATTATAGTAAAGGCTAGTAGACAAACTTAGATTATAAACTGGTCTGTCATTTAGCCTTTTAGTTGACCTAAACAAGTGATTCAAAGAGGTTGGGTGGTTGTCAGGGTAGCATTCGATCAGATTGTCATCAGGCATAACACAAGCTACTATTAGAAAAGGTGGTATTAAAGCATAAGTCACACCACTCACTCTGTGCTCTCATTTTGTGATGTCGGCAAAAAATTCAACCGCTCACAAACAGAATGAAATGAGACAACTCAGACTATGCAGTTTCACTTGTATTTCTCTGTCAATCATACATGCAGCTACAAAATTTGAAATAACTTGGACAAAATTACTTTTTACAAACTAAAACTTAATATTAATATTAATTTCAGCTATAACTTAAATAAAATGAACGCATTTAATTAAGCATTGTGAGTTTTCTTTTGGATGGCAGCCACATTTGCATGGGTATGTCGGAGGAGTGCGTATAGAGAATGCAATAATTTTACTTACACCTCTCGTTTAATAACCTTGGCAGCGATGCTTCAACTGAGCTTTTCTTTAGGAATATTTCATTCACAGCTTAAAGGATTTCAAATGCGCGATTTAACCATTTACTAGTTTGGATTATTACGGTAATAATTGGTTGAATGAGGATATCACACGATTATAGGTGCAACCAGCTTATTTACTCATTGATGTTTGCAAATTCTTTCATCTCTACAGTGGTTGCACTTTTAATGATTAAAAGTTGTTATAGGCCTACATGCTGGCGTACACAAGCCTTACTATGTAAGTTTGTGTCACGGTTAAGAGGTCTTACGCCCATTTGTTGAAAGCATCGTCGCCTGCACGTTGCGTCATTGATACAAGATTTTATGTCGATATTTGCTGTCGTGTGCTGTAGGAGCTCGCCGTTCGTCTGCAGAGGGAGGAAGAGGAGAGGTATGAGAGGAAGAAGCAGCAGAGAATGTTAGCTAAGGAACGAAAGAGGCTGGAGCGACTAATAGAGCAGTCGAGACGCCAAGGTAGGCCAGTTCATCGTTTGTTTAGTTTATCGTCCTGAAGTCATTAAACATAATTAAAAATGAACTTTCAAAAGCTTTTAGTAAATGTTATCAGAAAGCATAAGTATTTTTATATCACTTACGATTGTGTTTATGTTTGAAGTGATCTGACTGCTAGGATGTTTCAAGATCAAAATTGACAAAATTTGATCGTGGGTCAAATGTTCAGATCCAGCAACACTGAGCTTACGATGTATATAGTGGCAAAGAGACTGACAGAATTCGAGACGAGTAGCACGGAAACTTACCATCAACTATAGCAATGACAACAACTACTGATGTCATTCCGCACATATTTTTCTTCTCAGCGTTTAACCACGACCAAGTTTTGACAATATTTATCTAGAAGCATCCTGGTAGTCAAACCACATCAAATACAATTGCAAATGGCGGAAAAACACCAATATTTTCTGATAGAATATACTAAAATTTGGTGCAGTTCATCTTTAAAGCAAGTTGACACCAAGATGATTTGTCGGAGTTATTTTTTTGCTGAGAGAGTTGGGATCCTTTGATTTTTCGTGACGTCATTCTATCGTTGTCGGCCATCTTTGTAGACAATTTTATCGTTAGAAACACAAAGCTTTTGCAATGAATTTTTTAAAACGATGCTTTTGTTTGCAATGTTTCTATTATAGTATCAAAACAACACAAAAAATGCTATTAAATAAGAGAATGACGATCGTTTTCTACAAATATGGCGGCTTTTTCGTGAACGTGCGCACGTGCAAACGGCTTGATGACGTAAAAAAAACGATGGTTAGCTTCTAGTTTGTTTATGATTTGAAATATGTTTTTACAAAGACTTTATACCAACTCAAACTCCGACGATATAAAGTGGGTCACCTTTTTAGCCAATGAAATACAACATCGATATCTATTCCATTTGGCTATATTTTCAGCGCTATTAACATTGCGAGATATGATTGCTCAATTTCATGTTGCACTTCGTCAACGATGGACAAACACAGTACGCAGCATTTCGCCGATCTTGTGTAGCTGACTGGGCCAAAGCCATTTTTACAGCCCTTTTTCGTTGTACACCAAACAGACTCTGTTCACATGGAAACTGCTCTGTCGGGTCTAGTCGAAGATTACTGAACATAACTAGGAAAATTTGTATGAAACTCGAGGACAAAGAGTTAAAATATAAAGGGGAAAATACTAACTGTTAAAAGATGCAACCTATGCATACGTAAATGAAAATTTCGTAATCGTTTGCAAACTGGAGTTGCGCTCTCTAAATGTGAGCAGACTTGGGTTATTCAAAGATTTATTTTCTCAGTCGTGTCACTCAAAGCCAATTGATTGCATATGTGTAAGGATTACTAAAATAACTCTGTTAATTACATTTTAAGAAGTTTAGAATGCAGACATTTGGGTCTCATATGAATAGAATATTAAAGCAAGCCCATCTTATGCCACAAATACATATACAGTCACCGCTACAACGTAAATTATTCATTTTGGAAACGTTTCTGTTATAGAGGTTTTATCTTAGACAAACAGTAAAACACATGTAAACAACCTAATCCGTTCCAAGATTGTCCCAAACTCACCATTTTGGTCCTTCAACATGACTTAAAAAAACTTAACAACTTCTTACTTTAATGACAGTAACTGTGGTATTATTGGTTTGTATCGACAACTGTTTCTTTTTTTTTATTACTTACAATTAGTTTAGGATGTGATACCCTTTTATGTCAAGTTATCTGAAACGCATGCTGTTCAATTAAGTGTTAATTAAACAGTGTGTGTTAACTTAAATGTCAATTTAACTCCTTTTTGGTCTACAACAAGGTCTATGCTGCGAGAAAAAGAAAAATATTGCGTTTGCTATAGTTTGATATAGTCGCCGCAACGTTATGTGGAAGATACATAAAAGGAGGTTTACATTATAGGCACAACTATTGTATACACGCATATACTAATGTGTATACCGGAGTATATGTGTGACCTGGCAAGGTCTGAACTGACATGGCAATGTTCTCTCACCCGCCATAGAGGTCGTAGGCATTATATAAGCAAGGACTACCAGGAAAGCGAGCAGCAGGTGGGGATCAAACCTGGGACCTCACGGTCTCCAGCAGACACCCCTACTAACTGTGCCAGCTGTCCTAAATTAGGCAACAACCAACACAAATCAGTCGCAAAACGTGTGCTATTGGGAATGGCTAAGATCTTGAGGGGCGGCTGCTCAAACTCCCAGGTCTATTGTAAGGGATCTGAGCTTGACTAGACATTACTACCCTACTTGGATTAACAGGTGTGAGGAATTAGTTTATATAGTAATATATATATATACTATTATATAGTAAATAATATTAATATTTATGTATTAATTAATATATATTATATATTAAGTAATTGATATTATAACATTAATGTATATTAATATATTAATAAGTAATTAATATATATAGTATATATATATAATGTATATATAGTTTATATATGGGTGTATATAGATTCTCCACAAAAAAGATATTAGGTTTTCCATTGGTCTACGTATTTTCCTGTTATTAAGAATGAGTTCAAATACTCTACAGTGCAATCTTTTTTTACAACCTTCAACTATTGCTTTGGATGGACAGATGGACACGGCTCTTATTATTATTATTATTATAGTAAAGATTGTAGCTGCTAATGCTATAAAGGATTTTTCATTATGGGAAGTTTTATCCTGTCTTGTGGCCGCCTCAAACCATTAAATATGCCTGATTCTTGATGATGGCTTATTTTCTCTAGAGAGTGGAGGGCTACGCTACCCCGCCGCCCCTTCTCGGGCCAACGATAGTGACTTCAGTGACTTCTACATCCCGCCTGATCCTAAGATGAACCCTGAGCAGAGCAGGAGACTGCAGGAAGAGCAGGACGCTGAGCTTGCCCGTCTCATGCAGGACCAGGAGCAGGTGCCACTCTTTGCCTCTTGTGTACTTGGTCATACCCTTTCTGCAATGCAAATAAAGTTCTTGTTCCCATTTGTTCACGCACATCTGATCAGCTTTGTTATATGATCAGTACCATTGTGTCAAAAATGTTTCCTTTATGCAGCATGTTCATATGTGCATAAGTGTATCACCAACTGACATGTATAGCTGACTATTTGATATACCTAGGTATTGTCATGCATGTTGTTTTACTGTAAGGGTTCGGGCGGTGATGACTTGAGGGCACGACTAAAAGAACTTGAGGCACAGGACCTCGAGCTTGCACAAATAATACAAGAGGAAGAGAATCTGAGAGCCAAGAGGAGAAAACTACGGTATCAACAGAAACTGTTGCAGCAACAGGTGAGTTGATCTCACTGTCTGGGTGGCTAAATATATGTGCCTCTAAGATGATTATTTTCATGTGTATATAGGCTAAGTATGATATGTTTTGTGGGTGAACAAAACTTTGGACTATTGTTTAGGCTCAAGTCTGGTTTAATGTGGTATCTGTACCTTTATTTACTTAGCTGGGCGTACTTTAGTAGTTTGAAGTTAACGTTATATGAGATTGTTCAAGAGCGATTGAGTTCATTTTATGTTTAGACCACTGACATTGTCATAAAGGGATCGTCATTACCACCAAACTAACTCATAAGGTTTTCATTAGGTTTTATATGGTCTTCATTATTATCCAATCAAATTATAAGGTCTTCATTGCTAGCCGATCATATTATAGGGTCCTCATTATTACCCAATCAAATTATAGAGTCTTCATTATTACCCAATCAAATCATAGGGTCTTCATTATTACCTGATCAAATTACAGGGTCTTCATTACTACTCAATCAAATTATAGAGTCTTCATTATTACCCAATCAAATTGTAGGGTCTTCATTATTACCCAATCAAATCCTAGGGTCTTCATTATTACCTGATCAAATTACAGGGTCTTCATTACTACTCAATCAAATTATGGGGTCTTCATTATTTCCCAATCAGATTGTAGGGTCTTCCTTATTACCCAATCAAATCCTAGGGTCTTCGTTACTACCCAATCGAATCATGAGATATCTATTATTATCAAATTAAAGGGTCTTCTTTACCACTTAATGAAATCATAGTCTTCATTATTACCCTATTAGTAGCAGAAGATAAAGGCATAAGTTTAGCTCTTGTACTTTTTGTCCATGTAGTTCTCTATTCTGTACAAAATGCCATACATTTAACACTCCATAGAGAGATAGCTGTTCTAATAAACATCTATTATACAGCATAGTATTTACACTCAAAATATCAGAGAAAGATATTCAGGTCAAGTTATTAGGTCCCAAGTGCCAGTTAGAGTATTAAGTCAGCTCAGGATTCATATTTACCTTATATGGTGTCTCACTTGTTGTCATAGAACCCAACCAACCCAACAATAATGAGTGTAATCATGTTATCGTTGTATGATAAACAACAGGGAATCTTGGGGTGCAGTTTAAAGGTGTGTAGCAAGTGTTTGTTATATTTCTAGAAGCAGCCGGTGAGTGCTGAAGACGAGGTATTTGAGTAACCACCGGCATTTCATATTCACATAGCACTGTTGTAGCCCGCCATCGCTTCACCTTAGCGCTTATTAAGTGGCTTGTGGCTTTGCACACTTGTTATTTTCTTTCTAACCACTGACTAGGTGGGGATTACCTCACATATGGAGTGTTTAAAATTTAGTTCCTCGCATGATACCAACACTCAATGGAACCGGAGACCCTTAGTGCTGCGTGTGAAGTTGGTTTCCTTTCTTTGCAAGGTCTCTCTGACATACAGCTATGTAAATGATTTACATAAAAAAATTATATAAAATTAGTTAGGTGTTGATATATAGTAAAATAAGAAAATGAAGATTATATGTTTTAGATTTAGGCTTATGGATTCTGTAAGATGTTTACCTTTTATTTCTATCTTTGTACTGTTCCGTTTATCAAGGTTCAGTTGAGAAATGTGTTAGTTTGTTGTCTATGAGAAGTGATATTCATATGGCTTGGTTTGAGAAATCATTCTACTGAATGGTTAAACTAGTTTACAAATATTATAGCCAAATACCACGGTATTAGTCTATACGTGTTATGGAGGCATCCGTGCTTTGCATGCAAGCAAGATGACGACCTATATAATGTCACTTGCTTGCTAAAGAGTTAACTTCTGTTGAGTTTGTTGATTTTTGACTGGTTGAGTCTGGCTATAAGCATGACCATTGTTCCTGCTTGCCATCCATGCTTCATGCTTGCAAATCTCTTGTTTATGCGTTCAAGTTTTGTTAACATTTTTCTGTTATTACCTCTTTTTTTTTCTTTTGAACTCTTTCTAATATAAAAGGTTATGGTATGCTTTAGACAATCTTCTTGTCGTTACATTGACAGTTATCACCGTGTGAAAAATGAAAATAGTATAATATAATATAGCCATGAAATATATCATAGAATGTTATAGTAATATAATCAATCATAGTGTGTTGCAGTATAGTAATATGATGTCTCATTGTCTAGTATATTAATAGAATATGTGTAATATAATAATATATTATATTATACTGAGTTAATTTATATTATATTACAGTATATTATAATATAGTCATATAATATATCATAGTGCAGTATACCATTTGTCTGCATGCAAATTAGTTAGTATACAAACCAACATTTTGCAACTAGATGAGTTTGCTTGAAGGAATTTTTTTATGTATTGAAAAATTCAAACAGCTGATCTATTGCAGCCGTTCTTTTTTAACCAATAAATTTTTTTTTTGGCTGGTTTGTTGCGTAACATTCTCTGGTGTTAATTTTCATATAAAATGTTATATTTTATAATAGGAAAGTAACTGTTTATTCCTACAGTTCATGTTCACAATTGTTAGGATTTGGATGTGATTTTTGATGGTAAAACTGAAAGGAGTTGAAAGCCTGGCTTGTTCTTGCCCTTTCTTTGCTTTATTGTTTCTATTGAGCTATTGTTAGTATAACTTCACTATAAGTTCCATTCAGATTACAGAATATCAGAATTAAACAATGCTCTTTGTGACCAGTTTATGTTTGTTGTCAGTAAGCGTACTCAAGGGTCAGTCAACGTTATTAGATATACAATCATTTACTGTGTTTCCATGCTTCGAATGGGTTCAGAGTTGCTGCTGCTGATGATTTCAACGATTCAAAATTGCACTGTCTAGATCTTTCCATGATTCCCAACCTATCCGTCGGAACATGTTAAAGTAGACTCGCTTTCGAGTCACTTTTCAATCGTGTATAGTCAACTAGTTGCACTAACTAAGCCAGGATGCTTGATCGCAATGCTATAATTTTTTGTTACCTCCATTGGGGAGAGTTTCGCTGAGTATTATCAATTCAGACCCATCAGCGCTGAGCGTTTTTATGATGTTGAATAGTACTCCCACAGCTAATGCCTTTGCACAAATCTAGCGAAGCCAAATGGCGTAAAATGCATTCAGATTTTGCCGCATGTGTGATGTGGAGTGGAAGCAACTTTTAACCCATTCAAAGCATGAACACGCAGTGATAGTCAAACATTATATGAGAGGTAAATTGAGTTGATGATAATATTCTTAAATAAGTTTCTACTAGCTGTTGTACATGATAATTCACTTTAAAATATAAAACTATCAATAATGGGAGCATTATGTTCTATATGGTTTCTGGTCCTATGAATCTAGTAAGTAATTGGAGGTCTGATGTTTCAGAGAGAAGTAGCGGAGAGATTGGCCTCTCAATCACATAGTCCTAGCCAGACAATAGTTAGCCATTCTTCTTCACAGGCAGCGCACATGCCTTCAGCAAGACCCTCAGCTGACACGAGTATGAGTCAGGGCAATAATAATCGGGCAGCAGACGTTCATCAAAATTCTACGTCTGGTTTTGAGCATTCACCAGGAATTGGCCATTCGACAGTGTCTTCCACTGACAGGGGAAATGACTATCAACCAGCTCGGCAAGCTGGTAGATCCGCTGGGGTTCCTCCACGTTCAGATTCGCACCAAGAAAATAGGTTGGAAGCATCTGCCGTAAACATGGATAAACGTTCGGAAAGAGAAGTTGGGCACATCCGATTAGATCATAGCAATGTTTCAGCTAGCGTAAGATCACCAGATGTTAACCGACATTCTGATGCAGATTCTACAAGTATGCATGTCACTTCTAGGGGTACTAAGACCAGTGTGAGAGCTCCAGACTTTGGTAGAGAATTAGATAGGAACACCACAGTCACCAGTAGTGTGTCTAGAGATTCTACAGCTGTCACAGCCACTTCTGCAAGTATAGAAGCTAGTTTTAAGGGTTCTAAAGTTAATTCAAGGGGCTCAGATTTGGTCAGGAATACTGATAAATATACTGCAACCAGTGGTGGTGTGTCTAAAGGGCCTACAGCCAATTCAAGACAACCTAAAATCCCAATAAATCTTCCAGGAAGGATGATGCAAAACACAGATGCTGATGCTAGATTGAATAGTCATAGAGTAATGAATGACTTGCCTACAAGAGATGCAGAAGGTTCAGATGGTCATGTGTCTAGACAAGACAGATATGCAGAGAAACCTTCTGTTGGTCGTGGTGGCAGGTCACCCAGCAAAGATTCTCGAGGTACCTGAATATTTAAGTAATTAAATCATGGCTCATTTTCTTTAGTAAATCCAACTTTAGGTTGTCATTTGTTTCACATATTGTATCTTTCATCAAAATTATAGTAACTGCTGAATTCAGAATAGCCAAACTCTTACTGTGATGATGTTTAAATACCTAAATTTATTTAAATAACTAAATGTAAATTTATGTTAATGTTTTACACCTCATTTTCATTCGCTTCAACCATGTGTCAGTGCGAATGGATATTATGGTAGCTCATAAAATGGAATTGTCACAATCCATCTTTTTTTTTGACGTCAACAAGTCGTTTGCACATGCGCTCGTTCACGAAAAAGCCGCCATATTTGTAGAAAATGATCATTTTTCTTTGATTTATTAGTACTTTTAAGTGTTGTTTTGATACTATAATAAAAAAATTGCAAACAAAAACATTGTTTTCAAATTATCATTGCAAAAGCTTCGTGTTTCTAACGATAAAATTGTCTATGAAGATGGCCGACAATGATAAAATGACGTCACGAAAAAATGAAGGATTGTCTGATTTGAATTTTAACTGTTCATCGTGTAGTTGAACAGCTGTAAGGTCTCACTTTAAAACTAAAGTCTGTCAAAATTGAATTAAGCATATAATTCCTTCATACATTTTATGTGCAAAACTCACAGCAATTAATTGTTATCTTAAATGGTATCCTGCTTATTTACTGTTGTCTTTTCTTGCCAATGATTAATTCTTAACAATTATGTCATGGAGTTTTTTATTTCAGACTGCGTAGTCTAGCGCAAATAGCAAGAATGATTTACCTTGACTCGTTAGATCTCTATTCACCACTATACGTTTGTATGTAATTGAACACTCTCTTTTGCTGCGGCATCATGTCGGTTTAGTCACATACAAATGAGGTAGAAGATCACACATTTCTGAAATAACATCTTGGTTTAAACAAATACATGTAGTACGCGGCGCAGCCAACACTCTTAGTGGGTGGTTTAATTTGTTATTCATTTTAATATTGATTTGTACATCAAGGTGCTCATATCTTCTAGATCTTTCTCCACCCGGACCAGCATTACCCGAAAGGCGGTACAGAGATCATCATCCATCACTTTCACAGCAAATTATTCAGCAGCAAGGTGCAGTACATCATTCTGCTGTCAGTAACCAATCTGATGCGTATAGAGGTCATCCACATCCCCTGACAGAAGCTAATGTCAGAGGTCATGACCGGCAACAGCCTTTGCAGTTGGATGTAAGAGGTCAAGGTCAGCCCATGCCTGGACAGGATATGAGAGGTGTTCAAATGCCACCTTACAGAGGCCTCCATCCTCCTCCCTACCCCTCACACTACCATTCTTCTAATGGGTAATTGACTTTTCTGAAAAAATTATTACTTGTGAAGTTTTCCTAGGGTTTTTTCATGTCTTTTCTCAAGAGATGTCTTGTGTCTACATCTTAAAAGCATACCAAGCATTCAAAGAAAAATTCTGCAATTTGGAGAGTTTATTTAGAGGAATCTTTGAAAAATCCAAACTGGCCGATGGTTTACTGCATCCGTTCTTTTTTAACCGAGAAATATGGGTTTTTTTAGCTGGTTTTGTTGCTTAATATTTGCTGATGTCAGTTGAAATGTTAAATTGTGCATTTTATAATAGGAAAGGAGTTGTGTATTCCTACAGTTCGTGTTCACAATTGTTACTTATCATTACTCATGTTACACAATAGTTACACTTGTTGTGTAACTGGCTCCATAGTACATCGAGCGCTATTTCTGAGTGCGACTATGTAAAACACAGAATTATGTACAGGAATCCCTCATTTTTCACAGATAGTCGGGACCAGCGACCCCCCTCCCCACAATACGTATAAGTCCACGAAATAGAAACTAAGAAATTCATATCTCATAATGTCACACTTTTTAATTGTAAGCATTCTCCTTTTTTTCTTATGTTCATTAGATGATTTTGAGAGTCGAAGGCGTTCAAGAGACATGATGAAACATGACTTTGCATTTTTACTTTCACAAAATGTAACAGAAAAAACATCGAACCTTTTTCGATGTTTTTTCTGTTACAATTTGTGAAGAGTGAAAGTGCAAAGTGTTTGTGATACCTTTCACCATGTCTTCATTATATATATATATATATATATATATATATATATATATGAATATTATGTACTTGAGATTTTTCTCTTATTTTTTCTATTTTAATGATTTTTTTTCCCCTCAAAGTACTGAAGCCACAAAAGCTGAACTACTACATAGCGAGGATTACTGTATACTTAACCATTATTATACAACTTATTGAAGGATACACTGATCTCCTCACGTACCAGCAATCACCTTCACATAAAGTACTCTGCCGAACTCGTTTTTATGTTCACTACTTTGCTAGCAGCTGTGTGTTTATGTGAAGGTCGCACGAAGGTCCCCCTTCTAGCCCAAGGAGTGCTGACACACACTATGACGCCCCTTGGGATATGTCTCAGTTAGAGAGTCAGCTACTCAGGGATGCATCGTTCAACCAGTCGCAGCCAATCATTCCTCGACAGGTCAGCCCACCCGGTAGGAATGGTCCAGCGGCAGCTCACCAAAGTCCTCCTCTGTAAGTAACCATGCTGTGTGTGATAGTTGGAAGCCTTGGCAACTTACCTCCATATATTAGCTCTCAAGATTTATTGTTTTAAAATATGGTTAGTTTGCCTCTTCACCGTCTTGCCATAGAATAACTGGCTTTTACTGTTTTTTCATAAAGGGCATATTTTAAAGATTTCATTTTGCTTGTTGGGTGATAGTAAAATTTACGCATTTAAAAATCACTTAATGTAATTAAAACAGTCAAAGTAACTAGTAACTAGTACTAGTAACTAGTAGGTTTAGGCCTACCCGTTAGGCCTGCCACTAAAGCCTTGCTACGACATTGAAGGTCAGTTATCTCTGGAACCACCCATGACTTCGAAATGACCTTATGTATAACTTCAGTTCTTGAAGGTCCTGTTGGGCTATGTTCAGGTGACACAATATGTTAACAACATGTTAACAACCTGTTAACAACTTGTTAACATATTGTTAAGCAGAGTCTTTTATGTCAAAGCACCAAATTTCAGGTCATTTGAAGCATTAGTTTTCTTATAACTGGCTAAACGTTCAGACATGTTTTGTTATGACTTGAAAAATAACTGGTTTTGACCATGCATTTGCTGATGTGTAAAAATAATTTTATGTATCTTTTGCAAAATACTACCCAATATGTCAGCAGATCTCACTACAGGAAATTCTTCTGGTCATTCCTTTGACATACTCTGTTGAGATGAGTGTTACACTGCATAATAGTTTTGATTCAGAACTAAGTGGTTACATCGCTGATGTCATCTTAAAGGTTGACTTGCAACAAAATTCCCATTACAGTTATTTGGTACCAAAAGATTCACCATGTCTTGCTCTGTTGTGTTGTAAGTGCCAAATA
This sequence comes from Watersipora subatra, assembly GCF_963576615.1. Classification (NCBI taxonomy): domain Eukaryota; kingdom Metazoa; phylum Bryozoa; class Gymnolaemata; order Cheilostomatida; family Watersiporidae; genus Watersipora; species Watersipora subatra. Next base: position 10,918,497 of record NC_088718.1, read on the forward strand.
TGTGGAAATGTGATTACAAGCTCTTAAAAGCTCAAAAACGAAAAGCCGCCGTGGGTTGGAATCTCTTTATTTCGATGACGTAACCACAAAATTTGGTTATCGTCTTGTCACGTGATGTTCTCACGTGAATTGAAAGGCCAATACAAAGCTCAATATAAAACTTATCGTAGTACTAGTTTATGACAAACACTTCGGGTTTTACCGAAGACCCCGTATCATATATAGATGCTCGCTACTTCACAGTTTTGTTTCGGCCTGGTCTAATCGGCAAGTCGTAATCAGATCATGTGACCCAATACTTTGCAAATAATTTTTGCAGCATTTTTCGATTATCACGGGTGACCAACAGGCTCGTCATGATTATCAGACAATGATATGTACTCCTTCAAGCTAAGGCTAAAAAATTAAACGAATTTTTACAGTAAGTTATAAGATATCACTGCTAAAAGTTACAGCATTACGACGATGATAAAATAGACGCGTAAGAACAATAGACATAGTTTTATTGAATGCGTGAAGTATATTTGTGAAAATATTTCGACGAATAAGGTTGCAAGAAAGTGTAAACAGAAACCATCTCTCACAACTACATCACATTTGAGCCGTTTTGGAAAGGGAATCCAAACTACGACTGTCTCGTGTGGCTGCGATTTTCTGTTCGTTTTTGAGCTTTTAAGAGCTTGTAATCACCTTTCCACATATTTTGTACCTACAACACAACAGAGTAAAGCGTGGTGAATCTTTTCATATCAATTAACGGTAATGTGAATTTTGTTGCAAGTCAATCTTTACGTATATGACGCCTTAGTTTGAAGTGAACTGCTTACAACTGCGACAATACTATCAAAATACTCTCCTCCGCATACTTGAAGAAATTCCTAATAATCGAGCTGCAAAACTCATATATATTTTATGTAATATAATATTACATTGATGATTTATGTCAATTTTATTGTTTCTACGTGGGGCTTTACTGCACTAGTTTTTTTTTACATGCAATAACAACAACAAAACCTTTCTCAGATCTGTTCCACAAGAATTATTGATAAATTAAGTATTATTGTCTTTCACTTCAACCTTTCACTGCTGCTGACTGTAGTTGTCTGCTCATTTTCGCTGAGAGGACAACTTATATTTAAATTAAATGCTGGTCTGACAAAGGAATAATTTTTGCATATTTGGATTTGTCAGAATCAATTTCAGCTTGGCTTCCTTCCACATCTCTTTTATTCAATGAGATGCTATAGAACTCATATTCTATACACCTTGCTGATGTTTATTATGATTTTTTTCACCAATTCAGCTAATTCTGGATTTCAGTCTCTCCATAGAGCCATACGTGTTTGACTGTTTCTTTTCTTGCCATCCAACTAGACTATCAACTCAAGCTCTAATTCCACTCATAAAGATAGTTGTAAAACAAAAGGGCCCATCACTCTTTTACCAGAATTGTAGATTGTCCATTTGTATTACGCAGCTCCAAGCAGGTATTGCTTTGCATCACAAACTGTTAAATTAGAACGATGTCAAAAATTATGCTTCAGAGTTGTGCTACCTGACATGGACAGACATGGTCAGTTACTACAAGCGTTTAAATCCCCTTAATACTGAAGAGCTTAATGTGTTTTTAAATATTTCCTGTCTAAAATACTCAAATTGTATCTCCAATCTGTCTGACCATCCATTGCATTCCTGTTTCCCAAAAAAGCCGCCACACCTTACACCAGACCAAATATTCCTTGCTAATTTACATTACAGACCAGAGTTATGCAAAACGAACTTTCACTTCCAATAAACATTATTTAATTCACTCTATTTTTCGTCTCATCGTCTAATTTGCTTTAAATGACCTTGACCTGTGTAAATAAGGTTAGCATCTATGTCCTATTGTTATGAAGCAGGATAAATCTTTACTGCTTGTCTACTGTTTATAATCAACAAATGTTACAGCTTTGTCAGTAATCATTAGCTAGCATGGCTCCAGCTGGGCAGCTCATAAAGTTTCCACATCTGATATTTGCTGTATCACCGTGAAGATCATAGCAAGATAAGTTGGCGAGGGATTTGTTGTCATACTGGCTGCCATGGTGATGGCGCTGCCAGGGAGCGATGACAATCCCTCCTACTCAACAGTTCTTCAAAACAGGTTATTGCCAAATTGATTACGTGCAGATTCTCTGATAGGAAGACTGACTAGGTAATGGTCTGTGTAAGCATGTTATGGCTTCGACCTTTCTACCATGAAGGAGGTTCAACATTGGTCAGGGTGGTTACACAATTCATGTTATGCTATGTGAAGTTTTTTTCTAGAATGTCAGTTTCTCATCGCTATAAAAGAGCAACATTTTAGTTTTGTCAGAATGTTATAAGCTCATCCAGGTTTAGCAGCGCGAAAAGACATTGTTGTGGACTATATTAATCACGTTTTTCTGTATGAGGTAAAATTTTAAGTAGTAAGTCACATATAGAACTATCGCATTGTACGGTGGTGTTAAAAAAAATTAGAACACTGACTCACTAGTTCTTTGAAGTTCATTTTCTGATCTCATGAGTCTAAAGCTGGCAATCTTTACCATAATATGAACTGTACCTGTCTGGGCTTACAGGTTAGAAAAAAAGATTACTTTTAATGGAATTCGAACTTGGTACTCTCAACATTTTAGACCAACACTCTACCACTTGCACCAATCAATCGCCTTGCCACATTGTAGGATAATTGTGCAGTTAGTTATTGCACCTTATGATCTTCCACAGCACAATGGATGGCGATGGTACTAGTATTCTTAGAGACGATTGGCTTTATGTCGTTAAAATGTCCCCTTAGATTGGTAAAATAATTCCTTATTCATCTTCATCACAAGCTTAAAACTAAATTTTAAGATTTTTAATTTTTGCATGCGCCTGCTTATGATATTTCAGACAGGGGGAGGGTGGTCGTCCACTCTTAATTCAGAATGAGGATGGACAGATAGTGATGAATATAGCTGAGATGATCGACCCGACTTACCAACGACGCAGCGGGCACAGGTCTGACCATCATTCTCAAGGTTTGTTTTTCCTTTATGCGGTACTTAGGTTATTAGAACAATTACTAGGCCCTCACAGTTTACTAGGAAGATAGCCAAGACTTTCTTAAAATCTGTGGTTATTATGGGTTCTCTAGCGTAGAACTCTGCCCTCGCTAGTTAACATTGACACGAGTGGGGAAAAGAAAAAATGATTAGGGAAATCCTTCCGCCTATTCAATAAATGATCGATAAAAACGATTGTTTTGAACAAGCATTAGTGTAAGTGGGATGAATGACCATGACATGACATCCGCTCTTTTATAGAATGAATGTGAGGACAACTCTTAATTTTTGTGTTTTCACTTGGTAGTGTACAGTTTTTATACATGTACTTGGGATCCTCTTATCAAACTGCTGCCATAATTAGCTGAAACTCATTTTTAAGCATTCAGAACTGGTATTCTTTTGTAACTACCAAAAATCTTTGCTGTTCAACGAATATACGCTGCAATTTAAACTTTTTGGAAACTGTAGTTCCTTAACGTTTATGAAATGAAGTCAAGTTTTGGCAGTGTTTTTTGTAAGCCATTCGCTGGATACAGAAGTACTTGATGCATAGCAATGCAATATACAGCACTTCATACTGAATGTGATAGGAGAAGAGGGATATAAAAATTGCATTAACTATAAAGATTAGAAATATTCCCAGTTTAGGTAATGTTGAACTCTTTGAACATTGGCAGCATTCCTTATAAGTCAAGACATTTTAGCCAGCTAATATTCTGATATGATAAAATTTCAATTATGTGTTATTGTTTGCAGGTGTCAGTATCTTGACTATAGCTGCAGGTGTCAGTATCTTGACTACAGCTGCAGGTGTTGTCAGAAAACTAGTTTATATTTTGATCAAAATTTAAAAATTGAAATTGAAAGAATAAGAGCAGTTTTTGTCTTATTTCTTACCAAAAAAAATTTTTTTTATTTTATTTGAGTATTTCTGCGAATTCGACAAGCAGATGGTTTCCATGAGACAATATTACAGCAAAGATTCAGTTCCGTAGGACTTAGAATTGCGTCACAGATGAGTTAATCCGGTGGTCTCTAGTTTTTTCCTTTGAGATGCCTCTTACATCTGGGTTGTGTTGTACTTTGTTTATAGAAATGTATTACATCGCTACTTTGAACTCTTAGTAATTCAAGGTAGAAAAATTACTTCATGCGGGGAAAGAGAAAAGTAATAGTTCTTTATGCCAACAATCATTGTGTAACGTTTGAGCATGGAAGTTCGACACGGTTTCATGAAATTGCTTCATCAATGTAACATTGTTTCATTGCAACTTAAAGATTATCCATAGCCCTGGTAGTATCTGTCACTGGCAGCCTGTGCGTCATTTCTACACATAAATTCTGTTGAGTTTGGCAGGGAGCGATGTTTGTTTGGGCGAAACAAGCCAACTAATTATAAAAAACATTAGCCAGGGTAAATTGACACAACATGCCATAATAATTGCCTGGCTTAGCATTTTTAGTACCATCAGCTTGACATCGGCAGCATTGGCTGTAGTATTGGTTATGTGATGCTCTGTTAAGTTAAACCTGATATATTTTATTTTATATAGAACCGTAAAAAAAGACAACAAAATATGGCTTTTCGCCAAAAGGTAAAATATTGATAATTTCTTAAGCCGTAGCTGCGATGGTATGGAACTTAGTGCCGTCATCGCACCATTCAGAGTATAGTGCAAATAAACAGACATTTTGTACATATAACTGAACAATATGTATATGTGACTGGACAGTATGTACATGTAACAGACAATTATGTACATGTAGTTAGACAGGTTGCGGCAGCACGTGATTAAGATTTAACATGTTGGGTAGCGATTCGCCAGATAATAGATGTGTTGTGTTCCAACTAGTATTTCATCGACTTGACCAGTTTCTAGGCGCCTATATAAAGTGCTATTGTTTACCATTCAAGATCATGCCAAAGGGTAACTGAAGGTCCTAAATTTAAGATTTCCTTTCATTTTTTTGCTAACATAATACTTACTGAAAAATAAGGTCATGATGACCTATTTTCACCATTCTTCCATTTTGCACCTGACACCACCAGAGTCTGCATCTTCCTGTTTGCTGCCTACTAGCCTGTCTGGAGTTTGTTGTTGCTCTCTGAAGTTGACTAGCTTCTGCTGCCAAGAATTAGGTCTGCGGTTTGTTTGGGCAGTTTCAGCTGACTGTCAGCCCATCATTCTTTGGTGCAATGTATCGTCTTAGCGCTAATCACCTGCCATAATCTGTCTCCAGCCGTATAAGCTACCTTTTCTTTTATACATTGAAATGTTAATGCTTAACTTGATGTAGACACACATCAGCAAGTGCTCTCATGCTCTTTATTGCAGATAACTAGGCAACCGTAAGCCGGTGCTTCTTGGCTATTTGTTGTTGATGCTATCACATGATGTGTCTGGTTATCTAGACTGGAGTCAGTAGCTCAGATTTCAACACTTGCCAGGCACAAATTAACAGGATGTTTGGAACAATAGGCAACTTTTGGTGCCATCCACTTTAGCTTGTCATTTTTAATGCAGGTTTACTAATTCTTGAAAGGCTCATTGTATTGTGTGGGAGGAGATCTATTTGGTTTGGAATGTTGTGGTTGCAGCTTTTCCCTTAGACAATGTTCCCTTTCCCCTATATGTTCTAATTTTTACTTTCATAAAAGTTCAACGAAAATTCTCTGGTCAGTATTCTGTTCAAATTCATGATTTTACCATTTAAAAAACGAGGCCTTCTGCAGATATTGACAGAAACGGTTCTGGTCAAGAAATATTTGAAAGTAGAGTAAATGTGAATCAATAAACTCATAAAAGAGACATATTGGTAAAGTCGTATATATCTGATATATTATTTAAGTTTACCAAACAGTTGACCGACTAACAGTCGACCCTTGTTTTTTTCAACTAATACATTCTGGACCATTCTGTGCCCTTAAAAAAACCTGACCTTAAAAAAGTCTGGACATACGAAATTGAGTACTCTACTGCACATTCAAATAGCATATATTGTTTTGTACACATACTTCTAGGTTACAATAAATGTATGGTACAATATACATATACAGCATACATGAAAGAGTAAATTATGGTTATACCTAAAATAGGGTACAGTATAATATTAATAACAGTAATAATAACAAATGAAATATGATACAATATACATATACAGTATACATGAGAGAGTAAAATATGGTTATATGTACTTTCAATAGGGTAGAGTATAATATTAATAACAGTAATAATAACAAATGAAATATGATACAATATACATATACAGTGTACATGAAAAAGTAAAATATGGTTATACCTGCAATAGGGTACAGTATAATATTAATAACAGTAATAATAACAAATGAAAATTCAGTAAAGCACTCTGGTAGGAAACTCATGTGCACATGTCGTTTGCATCATCTGCCGCGTGGGATATCTTATGGGCCAAAGTTGTCATTCTTCAGTCATACACGGCTGCATGGGACAGACACTGCTGCATCGGACAGACACGGCTACATGGGACAGACACGGCTGTATTGGACAGACACGGCTGCATGGGACAGACACGGCTGCATCGGACAGGCACGGCTGCATGGGACAGACACGGCTGCATGGGACAGACACAGCTGCATCGGACAGACACGGCTGTATCGGACAGACACGGCTGTATCAGACAGACATGGCTGCATGGGACAGACACGGCTGCATGGGACAGACACGGCTGCCTCGGACAAACATGGCTGCCTCGGACAGACACGGCTGCATCGGACAGACATGGCTGCCTCGGATAGACACGGCTGCATCGGTCAGACATGGCTGCATCGGACAGACACGGCTGCATCGGACAGACACGACTGCATCGGACAGACACGGCCGCATCGGACAAGTGTCTGGGCGGTTGAAAGTTCAGGGAAGTGAAATCAGAAGAAGCGAAAGTCGATTGTACTGTTGGATATTTTTCTATTTTAACTTCTGTGGCATAAATTATAAAACAAGTCAATGTTTCCAATTAACAATGCTAAGAGGATTCCTTGCACTCAGCGAATGCACTGTAATCAGCCATTTCCTCTCCAAGTTTGGTTTTATAAACATTTCTAAAGCGTCTTCACTCTTGCAACCCTTTGCTTCAGTGTCAATCTCTTGCTTGCTCCAGTCTCCGCAATACTCGTGGTTTTCCTCAGAAATCCAAAAGTGGACTTTTGTATCATTCTACAAATAGCTAGGTAACCAGTTTGTTTCTTTTATGAGTGGCTCTTCATGTCATAACATCTCTTTTCTCAGACTCTCAGACACTGTTTTGGCTCGCTGTTCATTTTATTATGTATTATAGTAACATAGTATGTTGCGTCATGGCATCTGTCGTACTGCTATACAATCATGTGATTAGCTTGTAGGTGTATTTGTTTGTATAATGGGCAGGTCTCACCTCAAGCAACATGTTCTCAGTGTGAATAGGTTAGTGCTAGATTTGTATCATGCTGGAGAAATATCGACCGAATTTGTTAGCGAATTTGCAAGTCTTGAGTTTAGCCAGGTCGGCAGCTAATGCTGGCAGCTTTGTGTGCGCAAGATTTGCTCGATATCGTCGCTTTATCAGGCTGGTATTTAGCTTGCTGATCATTGGAAAATAGGTTTTAAGACGATACCTGGAATGTATTAAAAAAGTAGTGGGACTTATACCAAAAATGCAGCCTTTCTAAACTAATTGAAGAAGGGGCATTAAAAAGTCTGTTTTCAAATAAAGTTATTAAAAACGAATATTAAAAAATGCACAGTTTGTATTGAAAAATTGTAATAAAAATGTGTAAATTTCACGAAAAAAACATAATGCGATGTCTGAGTTTTTCTATCGTGTAGCCTCTTCTGTCTGTATATAAATCCCAGTGTCTGTCGTTCGTCTGTCCAATTATAGCGAGTTAATCAAGGTTTTAACTCATTCGCACCCGGCGCGAGTTAACTCGCGTATTTATAACGTTGCTAGGCACCCAGCACGAGTTAACTCGCGTATTTATAATGTTGATAGGCACCCAACGCGAGTGAACTCGCGTATTTATAATGTTGCTAGGCACCCAGCACGAGTTAACTCGCGTATTTATAACGTTGCTAGGCACCCAGCACGAGTTAACTCGCGTATTTATAACGTTGCTAGGCACCCAACGCGAGTTAACTCGCGTCTGAAATTTACAACCCCTTGCATCGTTATTTTTAAATTTTAACAGAGTATTTTTGATTAGTTAGAAAAAAAATTTCTGGCCAATCAGACAAACTTCAAAATATGCCTCAATGACGCCTCTGGCAAAAAGTTATAACCAAATTTGTACACTTATCTCGAATTCTACCAAAACCGGAAATCATCGTGCCGACTTAAAATTTTATCATTCGCGATCAATTATTTTTTAACTTCGGAAGTAAATATGCAGATTCAGAAGTGGTAAGACATTAAAAGACTGCATAAATCAAATTAAAACATTATTTTTAATGTTTCAAAGTTATTATTAACTTTTAATTTTGCCAAATTGAATCGTTATGGTCGAATAAAAATGCACTTTTCAGGCTGTCAGCCGTAGTCAGTCTAACATTATCTTTTAATTTCGATAGGATCATATTGATTCTTAGAGCTGTCTATGAAGTCTGAAAAATCAAGAACAGAGTTATTGAACATATTTTTATTATTTGAAACATTTCCATGTCATTTTATTTGAGTTATATTGGCACATACATTTGCAATGCTTTTGTTTGAAGGATGATACACATGAGGAAAATTTCGAAATTAGAGTTTCATGATTTTCATGCTCAAGACTAACTGTATATGTATAAATAATATTCATAACTATGTATTTTATGTAATAAATATATAATTGTAGTCAAGCCTTGTATATTTTGCAATTTTTATGGTGCAAATCTAACTGTGTTTCAACAAATAACAGTTTTTTCAAAATCAGAAATTTCCTGAAACTACATTCTTTGAGGCACGAATCTACATAAAAGGGATATGACTTGTCTATATGAATGTAATATCATTTGAAAGAGTTTATGTAATATCACTTGGCTGGTTCTTGTGAAACTTGAATGAGTAAATTATCTTAAATCTATCTCCTGTAGTAGTGATTTGAACTTTCCGAGAATTGAGCGAGGTAATCGCCTGGAAATTAGTCAGGTGCGAATGAGTTAACGATGAAAAATGTGCTTTGTGCTGAACACTGGAGGTGCATTTGAACACGGCACCTCCAGTTCTAGAGGCGACGAGCTTCTACATAAAAGGGTTTACATAATAGTTTAACCATTAGACTGCATGTCCAACTGGGTGTAGCGATTGATAATAGTGAAAATATTGCATCGGGTAAAATAGGATAGCGACGTTGTGTCATATGTAGCGATTACCAGCTGGCCTCGTGACTGAATGTCCGGCATTGCATGGGTAATAAAAACAGCTTATAAACAGTTGCAGGTAATGTAGTGTAAAGTTAATGTAGTAGGTAACATAATGTTTATAACCTGTTTTTTATTACCTGTGCAATGCAGGGCATTCAGCTAGTCTTAACTATAAGATCGGTCATTCGTCTGTCCGAAGTCACGCTAAGAGTGTTAGAAAAAAGATTTCCTCACACAGGTATTGAACCCAGATATTCAGATTCCATGCCAAGCGCGCTACCATTCATGCCACTTGACCACCTTTACACGTATAAGAATAACTGCACGCATAGTTATTACACATGATTATTAATGCAGCAGGGCATTCAGCGAGTAGTAGTATAGTAATTGAAATTGTTATTTTATTTGGATGCCATTACCTGCTTCTGTTGCTTTTTGAGTAAGTTTTGATGGTGCTGATCTAAACAAAGCTGTTACTATGTTAATATATTGCCGAGAGGCATAGTCATTCTCTCAGGATACCCGAGTTTTACATCGCTTCAGATACTAAGAGAATCTGAGGCTTTTTTAGTGATATTGTTGTGTTTCAGTTCAAGGTTTAACATGTATTGTTGAAAAGGTTATAGCTAGCTTAACTGCCTTGTAAATCTTATTTAAATTAGCAATCCATGTGATGTATATATGTTTAGCCGTCAGTTTGCAAACCAAAATTTGTCTATTTGGCCATCCTTTCCATAGACATACTTCTCTTACTTCAGAAGGACCTAGCGATGGGGAAATAACTGCTGTTGCTGGTCAAAGGCGAAGTGGAAAAAAGAATGCGGGAAAGAGGGAGTCTTGCAAACAACAATGAAAAATGAAATCCTATTTTCCAAAAGGACAATTCTTATGCTTCGTATGAAGTTGTGTCATCAATCACCAGAGTGTAGCCTCTATGGTTAGTGAGTTTTAGATACAAAAGTATCTGTAGATTTGATGTCTATGGGTTATGGGCTACTTTACTTAGATTTATGATCATTATCTATTCTGTACTCGGCGTGTTTCTTAATACGGAAGCATAATTTTGTATTATTTTCCCATTTTATATATTACATTATTTTAATTCCGATGTTTGTTCCCCTCAATGTTATTCTTCCCAAAAAAGTTTATGCTATAAGTTTATAATCAGATCTAAGATGAATTTGTGGCTTTCAGCGCTGACTAACCATCAATGACTAACTCGCACTAGATTTTGTATTATTGCCATATTTTTCTGCTGACTTATAATTTGATGTCAATTTTTTGCATATTGTTCTTGTGTGATTAATTTAACAGGACTATTTATCTTTGTAGATAGTGTATTTAATGTATATTATCTTCACTTATATAATACTAAAACTGAAGCCTTCCGACAGAAAAGTTGACGTCCGCATCAGTGTTTTCTTTAGTCCAAGAGGTTCAATTGTTATACAGCTAGACGTTTGTAAGGTCAGCGACCTTGTCTCAGAGTCAATGAACTTTGTAAATGCTAGCCGGTGTCGTTGCATTTAAATTTACGTACCAATCAAATTTAGATTCCAAAAAGCAAACAAGTCGTGGATGGACAAGTAGGAAGTTCCGTATTTAATGACTATTAACCTCTGAAGGCAGCAGTCTGAGACCAGGGTCCATCAGTCTGGACTTGGACACGTAGCGGCAATGTCTGAAGGCCGGCATGAATTTGATTGAGATTTTGAATAGTTGGCATTGGCGGCCAGTTACTGCCAATACGGCAGTAACTGGCCGTAGCTTTTGCCAAACTGCTGCCTACAAGGTACAAGTCTCAATAAAAAAAATCGAAAGATAGGTTGAACCTTGCACGTACTGAATTAGCACATATTTAGCATTTTGATCAGAAATTTCTTCAAAAACATTTGCAAAAGTTTTGCTCGATTTTGTTCTTTGGCATATTAAAATATAAAAAGAGCTGTATGTTAGTTGCCCAGAGTAGATACCCAAAATACTTATTGCTATCAAACTAGCAGTTAGTCCATATTTTATTCCAGTCTTTGTGTCAAACAAGTCTTTCTAAAGGCTGGTTAACACTATATCATCGTATCTGGGCGTTGATGCCACAATACTTGGTGATCATTGATGATGACCATGTTTACACTATCACAAACCCATCCGCGTTTGCATCATGAAGTACTTCTTGACGTAGTGTTTTCATTTATCTTTTTAAATTTTTCGTGAAAAAACCTCTTTGTTTTTACATGCTAGAATCAAAAACTAGTCCCGCAGCGACTATCATAAATGGATATGATCAAATCACTCTATCAGTGACCGCGAAGTACCATCGCCGAAATGTTTCACATTTGAAAAGCGGTCGTCGATGCTCGGCTAAGTATTGGGAAAGTTTGACAGCTGCAAACTTTCCCGGCGTGTCCGTGATGCTTCGTCAATGCCATCAATACACGGATCCCATAATCAATGATGAACACCGAAAGGGAAACGCTGACAAACAGCGATTTAGTGTGAATCGGCCTTAAGGATGATTTCTGATTTTCTGCATGCGCTCTACAGCGCTACACATGATAAATTGTAGAAAGAAATATTTACAGTCAACCCTCGACATTTGAGCTTAATGCATTTTGGGTCTGAGCTCGTATGTCAATTTTCTCAAATCTCAAAGCAATATTTGCGATATATAAAATAACTACATACAAATTATTCTGTTCCCATACCATTAAAAACCATATAAAAACAGGATATTATGATGGAAATACGTATTTAATTGTTGTAATTCACTACCTACGCTCACTAAGTAGCAAATACCTATTTAGTGGTTATAATCTGCAATAAAATGTAACATTAAAATGTACAGTACTGTAAGAAGTCCTTACCTTTGAGACAGATGTAGTGGTTAACAGCGGTGTGGGAGAGACTTGACAACAACGCGTTCGGTACACTCGGCTTGTGACGATACATAACATAAAATTTTGAATTTAACTTAACACACACTTAAAGCTAAGTTTTAATCTTTTACTAAACTCTACTTCAATTTTGTCTTCATTTTAATTTTTGATGATCTTTTTTTAACTTTGGGCTTTTTGCCTCGCTTTCACTATAAATTTGCGCCTTCTTTTTTAAAACCTTTTCAAACTGAAAAACCTAGCGATGCTGTTCTGGAAAGCGGCCTCTCGCATACTTGGCCCCATTGACAACCGGCTCGTATCTTAAAGGTTTCTCATATCTGAAGGCAGAAACTTGATCAAAATTTTGCTCGTATCTCGATATTCTCTAATGTTGGGCACTCGTATGTTGAGGTATGACTGTACTCTAGAATGGGTACAAGATAATCATGTGTAATCCTACGGGTGTCTATAAAGTCGGAGTTATCTTCTACATGCCAGTTTCAGTGATATGAAAAGGACGCCGTAATTACTCCATCAACGACATTCGCAGTTAGCCCGATAAAATGTTTTAGCAAACACTGAATGCATTTGTCATAAGGTAAGCATTTGGTTATCATAGCCTAAAGATATTACCATATTTTTAAAGACCACAGGCTTTGGTTTTTCCTACGTGTGTACTTATCCAGTGCCATCATGACTCAGTCATCATGTACCATCATGTATCCCAATCAAAGGTAGAACTACCACATTGTTCCTAAAATTATACGAAACTAGCTGAATGCCCGGCATTGCACGGGTATTCAAAAATAGCTTATAAACAGTGACAGGTAATGCAGTTGTCTGCCACTTGCCATTAGCCTGGCATATTGCCAATGACTAATTTGAGTAAACTAGTATCTCTATTGCTAAACTTACTAATAAGAGCCTTGAGAGCAAGCTTTAGTGATGTTGCGTAATGCAGTGTTTTGCGTGTTTTAACCAAACATAACGACTCATATCGCCTAATCAATTCATTGGATCTTGCGTAGCTTATTTGGTGAGATTGTCACTTGGTAAACGGAAGGTTCTGAGATCAAATCAAGCATGAAGTGGATCTTTCATTCCAAGATTTAATAGCTATAGCTAGCTGGACACACCGAACAATGGATTTTGAGATTTACGTGTATATTGATGGAAGAAGATAAGCTATTATAGTTTGAACTTCCTTTTCTGTGGGAAATCCTAGAGCACCCTAAGATGTTGCTAACATAATATGCAGTAATATAGATAAGATCTGAGTCGCTGAACTCAATTTTTGTTCTGTAAACGTGAAGGAAATTCATCTTACTTGCCATGGTAACTGATGTTCTCTCATCGATTCGGCATGTTCAGACTTCCCATCCTTGTCTCTATCTTTAAAGGCACATTTTTTATAGATAAATGACCCGACATACAGGACCAATCGTTGGTCATACTCCATTTTAAATCAGCTCACGATAGCAGATTTCAAAGCAAGAAAGCATAAGTTTTATGAAGCCATAAACAGTGAGAAACTTTTGCATGCAATCTATTTTTACTTTGTATTTTTTACTAACAGTCTTACGAATAAAGTATTATACCTCCTAACATTCGTTGGTCTTATATGTATGGATCTTAGGCTAAAAGAAGACAATTCTTATGTTGGATTTTATATATAATTTTAAAACTAATACGGTAGCTTTCAAACTAGTTAAAACTGAACTTTTGTAAGTCAATGTTTGTAATTTCATTACGCTAGATGATTTACTGTTTACTGTCCTATAGATTTATCCTGTTTTCACCAAGCAGAATGCTGTCGTAAATGCTGCCACACTTTTGATTTTCACCTTAAAAAGCAAAGTCAATCTTAAAAAGACAGTAGAATTAATTGGTTTAAAGTAGACACCCCTGCAACATAAAGAGTCCGATTTGAGAGTGTTTACCTTGTAGGAATATTAAGTTATACGAACAGTAAAATACAGTACATGTTAATTGCCTAATCCACTCCGAGATCTTTCTCAGCACTTTGGACCCTCAATAAGGAAAAGGCTAGAATTAACTTTTCAGTTTAATAACTGTACAGTAACTGAAGTATTATTGGTTTGTTTCAGCAACTTTTCTCTTTTTTTCTTATCACATTCACTTGATTTAGGCTTCATTATTGCGGTAATTTTATGTTAAGTTAAGGAGAGTGCACACCTGCAATGTCAATTTTAATAGATTTTTCACTTCTCTTTTAGACAAAAAAGTTTATGTTGGCAAAAATAAAATATAACAAAAATATGGCTTAACTATAGTAAAAGCAGTGTCTGTGTGTCCATTTTTCGAAGCCATTGTTAGAGGTTAGAATAAAATTTTGCTTTCATCGAAACTCCAACTCATGATATTGACTTGGTAGACCGACACTTTAACACCAGCACCAATTGACCACCTTCAGATTTTACAAAATATATATATATTATATATATATAGGTTTTAGGTTTTTCAAAATATATATATTTTGTTATATATATATATAAATCTGTTTTAGGTTGTAAATAGTTTTTAAAGTTTACAGTTCTTAATACATTTTATATATATAATGTATATATATATAATGTATATATATATATCATGTATATATACAATAGATATATCGCTATACAATGTATAGCGATATCTCTATTATACGAAATAAATATATTTCTAATAATAGAGATATCGCTATACATTGTTCTCTCCAAAGTGTGACAAGAGAGAAAATGTTTTCAAGGCTGATTATGGGACTCACTTTATTCAAATCGCATTTGAGATTTTGCACCGACTTAACGCTTTATGTTACAAGGAGTTACTTACAAATTATGAAGCAAAAGCTTCACAAAAAATTCTTTGTTATATGAGATTTACGTAAAACAAGGTTTATGTTATGACTTGGCTGTCAAGGTGGATTTACCTCAAATATATTCCATTACTCAGCATGCCTAGTACATAACAGTTGTTTGCGTATACAAGCCAGTTACAGGTAATCAATTAGTGAAACTAAAGAGCTCAAAGTTCAACATGCTAAAATTGTTATCATTAACTAAAAATGTGTGACTAGAAATACAAGACTACTTTTCATTATTAAATACTTGATTATTCTCATTTATTATTATTTCATTGTGAAATAATAATATATTCGAGATCCTCGGCTTTTGTTGGGTTTCACCCTTTTCTATGTGTTGTTCTAAAAACAGGTGATTATAGGGAAACTTTTCCAGTTGAAATATTTCTTAAAGTGCAAAGTACAACGCATAGCTTCTTTCTACTATGCAGGATGTCTCTCTTGGTATGTGCACAGGTTGATTACACAAACAACACATTCTCTAGAACATACGCAGAAGTTAATGAAGGAATGACAAGTTAATAGTTTACCTTTAGCGCTGCCGGCATCCTTGGCATTGTGCCAGCATGTCTAGTCCGCGGCTAGATGAGCTATTGACATTGAAGCTGCCTCGCTGCGCAACTTCCAAGTTCAACACTCAGCCGAGGAGGGCATAATGTCTAGTTTTTTGTCATCAATTCCGCTTTCTCCAGTCTTATGTGCCAGACTAGATGTAAAGCGGTGCGCATGCACTTTACTAAATGAGAATTGTTTGAGCGGAGTATTTCATTCTTTGAAAACTGTTTTGCAACCGACCAACTGTTATATCAAATTGCTGATAAATATTTGCTGATATAAATCTATTGATAAACTCCGTTTGATAAGTCCGGTGATGCCCAAAATTTATTTAAGGTTGACTTGCAACAATATTCACATTACAGTTATTTGATATGAAAAGATTCACCATGTCTTACTCTGTTGTGTTGTAGGTGCCAAATATGTGGAAATGTGATTACAAGCTCTTAAAAGCTCAAAAATGAACAGTTAATCGCAGCCATATTTCATATCAAATAACTGTAATGTGAATTTTGTTGCAAGTCAATCTTTCATGTTCAATAAGATAACCTGCAGGTGGGTGTTAAAGAGGCTGCTTCTCAGAAAGCAAGGAGAGTTTCAAAATAAACACTTTAACTGACCTATCAGAAGATCAGGAGCATATGCATACAAAGTTGGGATGAAATCAGCCAAAAATTGTAGAAACGCATAGCATTTTTGTAGACTAACAGACATACACAATGACAAAAGGGGGATTTGCCAGTCACTGGAACTAAAGGTTGGTTCACACTATATCGCTGTATCTTGGACTGTTTGCGATTAAAAGGCTGGTTATCAAGAGCCAGATGAAGTTTTGAAACCAATTATTTAGTAAACTGGGGGAAGGCACAGGGTATATGTCTGTAAAGTTAGGATAAAGCAGCCAAAAAACTGGAAACTCACAAAGTGTTTACACGGACTAAAGGCTGGTTCACACTATCTCAGCATTGATGCCAGAATACTTCAGTGATCGTCGATGATAACAATGTTCACACAATCACAAACCCATCCGCATTTGCATCATCGAATATTCCATGACGTAGTGTTCTCATTTTTTGCGAATAAACCTTTTTATTTTCGGTGGAATCAAATACTAGTCCCGCAGCAACTATCATAAACGGAAATAAATAAATCATGCTATTCATTACTTTGGTGATTGTCGATAATAGCAATGTTCACACTATCACAAACCCATCCACGTTTGCATCAGCAAATATTCCATGACGTAGTGTTCTTATTTTTCGCGAAGAAACTCCTTTGTTTTCGCTCGCGCTAATCAAATACTAGTCCCACAGCAACTATCATAAACGGAAATAAATACATCACGCTATCAGCGAATGTGAGTTACTATCGCCAAAATGGTTCACATTGTACAGGCTGGCGTCGATGCTCGGTGGAGTATCGGAAAAGTTTGGCAGCTGCAAACTTTCCCAACGTATACGCGTTGCTTGGTCGATGCTAGCGATCCCCGGTAAACGTAGTCGACGATGAGCGCCGAGAGAACAAATGCCGACATACGGCGATATAGTGTGCACACACAATGACAAAGTGAAATTTAGTAATATATGTAATTAGCTACAGAGTAAAAAGAAGCCTACACTGGAACTGGTGTGAAATTTGTGTTCAAATAAACTATCACTGCAAGAACGTGTGTGTAGAGAAGTCGCTGTAGATGTTTCCAAACTCATTCGGTTTTAAAAACATTTGCAAAGTCTCTTTCTTCATTTTGGAGTTATCCATTAAATATTTCAGCTTCTCCATTTGTCACAAATTCTCAAGTCTGTGAACCCAAATTACATCACAGTTCTAAATGTTTCAAAAGGTAAAAAGCTGTTTCTGTCAAGTGATCATTTTTAGGATGGAAATTTTTAAACCTAAAAATGTTTTATGTTTTCCGCATGCTGCAGTTCTGGAAGATGTAAAAGCGATAAAGTCAGTTACATTGCGTACCAAAAGTCTGTAAGAGAGCTGTTTCCATATATTTCCCTAAGTTTGGTTTCAAACATTTTTTGGGCACTCTTTATTCATTTTGGAGTTATCTACTGAATGATTTGGCTTTTCTATTTGTTCAAAGTCTGTGAACCCAAATTATATCAGAGTTCTAAGAGGTTTCTGTGCAGATTTCGGCATTAAAAACTTAACACTATTTTAAACCTGTAAAATGTTTGATGTTGTACACATGTTAGCTCTGGAAGTGTTTAAAATCAATAAAGACAATTATATGGCATACTGTCCTTAACAAAATTTTGCTGCTTGTTTAGAATCGTTAAAATGGTTATGTAGTCTAGTTTCTCATCCTTTAAGAGAGACGCCATTATCTTCTATGCAGAGGCCTCGATAATGTTCCTGCTGAAAAATAAGGGTTACGATATTATTTTCACGTGACATTCACATGATATAGTTCTCCTTGTGTGAAGGCCTTTCAGCATTTCATGGCAATGCAAGCCCATTAGTTTTTCCTGTTTCCTTTGCTAAATCAACTCACAAATTTCAACTCTATGATTATGACCTTCGACATACTACGCTGCCGAGTGCAACCTGATGCCACGCAACTTTGAAATGCTTTTTGTTGCTTTTATAAACTTCAGGAAGTCCTTGAAAAGATACCGGTAAGCATTTTGTTTTGATTTCATACCTGAATTAATGAGAAATGTCTGTGATGTTCACGGTGCAAAAGAATTCAAGATGTGGACTTCGTAGCCTTAGGTATGAGCTTACAAGCTATGATCATCCTGAAAATTGGATCATGGTTAGATATATTAGGGTTTCTTTCAAGTTACAACATAGTTTACAGTGTATTTGTATATTTATATTATATATATTATTATATATCTATAATAATTATATATTATATATTATTATTTATATTATATATACATGTATATTTGTGTATTTTTACTATTTGTCAAAAGCAGTGTAATACAGGAAGGAATAGCACTCACTAAAAGTTGAGGCATGTGCCAGTGCTTTGGAGTTGTCTGTCTACCAACTGCATGGCAAACAACAAAAAGCTAACTATTAATGTACAACTATTTATTGGTATTAGTAAATGATCAATAAAATTATATTTATCGTTACACGCCAAAAACAAAAATGAGAGGACAGAAATCAGGAATTAGTGAGTTGAACAAAAGTGTTTTAAAACTTCATGCAATTGCACGTGACTTACCTGTACCATGCTAATATACCATGACTTACCTGTACCATGCTAATATACCATGACTTACCTGTACCATGCTAATATACCATGACTTACCTGTACCATGCTAATATACCGTGACTTACCTGTACCATGCTAATATACCATGACTTACCTGTACCATGCTAATATACCATGACTTACCTGTACCATGCTAATATACCATGACTTACCTGTACCATGCTAATATACCGTGACTTACCTGTACCATGCTAATATACCGTGACTTACCTGTACCATGCTAATATACCATGACTTACCTGTACCATGCTAATATACCATGACTTACCTGTACCATGCTAATATACCGTGACTTACCTGTACCATGCTAATATACCGTGACTTACCTGTACCATGCTAATATACCATGACTTACCTGTACCATGCTAATATACCATGACTTACCTGTACCATGCTAATATACCGTGACTTACCTGTACCATGCTAATATACCATGACTTACCTGTACCATGCTAATATACCGTGACTTACCTGTACCATGCTAATATACCATGACTTACCTGTACCATGCTAATATACCGTGACTTACCTGTACCATGCTAATATACCATGACTTACCTGTACCATGCTAATATACCATGACTTACCTGTACCATGCTAATATACCATGACTTACCTGTACCATGCTAATATACCATGACTTACCTGTACCATGCTAATATACCGTGACTTACCTGTACCATGCTAATATACCATGACTTACCTGTACCATGCTAATATACCATGACTTACCTGTACCATGCTAATATACCATGACTTACCTGTACCATGCTAATATACCGTGACTTACCTGTACCATGCTAATATACCGTGACTTACCTGTACCATGCTAATATACCATGACTTACCTGTACCATGCTAATATACCATGACTTACCTGTACCATGCTAATATACCATGACTTACCTGTACCATGCTAATATACCATGACTTACCTGTACCATGCTAATATACCATGACTTACCTGTACCATGCTAATATACCATGACTTACCTGTACCATGCTAATATAAAGGTAACACAGGTGTTTGCACTGCCAAGGTTCTCAAGATCAACTCGCTGTTGAAGCCAGCATTACTAACCCTGTTGTGCGCTAAGCATCTATCTCTGTTATATGAAAAGACTTTTGCTGAGGGCAGGCTAGCTGACATACCGCAATTTGGTCACCCTATGTGACAAAAAACTCGTACACACTTTTTTAACACCTGCATGCCTTTTGTATACGTAATCGTGATTAAAATACCAGATTTTTGGTTGTCAAAAATATGGTTAAAATAGAAAAACTACCAATTGTTGCAATAAAAAACAAGCTGAAACATTTCAACTCGTATTGCCCTTATCCATATAATGAAAATGACTTTGTCATTGACAGTTAGCACAGAATTTAATAGTGGCTGTTGCTGTGTAAGGTTTGCATAATTAGTGACCTGAGATCTAAAAGTTGGTAATCTAATAGTATTGCAGAGGAGTCGGGATGGGGAATTGAAAGTTGTAGTAACAGAAAGTTCATATACTGAAACATATGATGGTGGATGTAGTATTGGTGTTGGTGTTACAGAATAAAATAATCAATTAATAATTGATGAGTTAAAAAAGGTTTAATTTAGTGTAATTCCAAATTATACAGTAATGCTGTCAGAAATTCTGACAGCATTAAAATGATATCTGGCTGGTAGGCTGTAATAGTATTTGGCTATTATCATAATAGTCATCCGAATTTTCTATAAAGCTTCTATGAATTTTGGCAGTCAAGGTTGTATAATGGCCTTTGCCTAGCAGCCACCATTAGTAACAGTTCAGTTACTACCGATGACATCACAGTATCCAAACTACCACTCATCAAAGGGTATGGCTTTCCACACAGGGACACATACATAAAGAAGGAAATATTAAGAGGAATTTATTGCTGATCGCTTCCTGTCGATTACGTATCATTGTATCTTCACCAACATTCCTGCCATCATTGACCATTGACTCGAGCGTATTCACTGACTCATCGAGTCGACCGGTTCAGTAGCGCTTAGGGTATTTGCATATTGTAATATCAAAGCTTAGCGTGAGAATCCATTGCTAAGCCGGTCTTAAGGATAATAGATTCGTTGAGCAAATCCTTCACTTGATAAAACAATAGCAGCTCCTCGAGAAAAAGTCTGCTGTGAGTCAGAGAGCTTATGACAGGAGAAATGTGTTTAAGAAATGACAGGATACATTTGTTAGTTTTTGTTGGATGATTGGACTGCAGGAAGTAGGATTGTTTTATAACTGCTGTGTTAGTTTCAACTTTGCTTGCCACCAGCTTGTATAGGCTAAGGTCCTTCAAATACTTGGTAATATTTCTCCTGATAATAGAGCCCAGCGATTTGCAATATGGGTTTAATCTCTCGCTGGTAAAATACAAAGTAAAATTTTTATGATGAGTTTTAATAGAATAAGCTAATTAAAATATATATAGTTTTGCTCTCATAACTTTATTGGTCACATCTTGGGATGTGTTGAAAATTAGTGATTACATAATAAGCACGGTCAAACTTTTATGTATGAATTTTTCGAAATGCAATGTACAATTTGAGCAAATATTTGTCTTGACAGATGAAGTAATTTGTCTTGACATATGAAATAATCTGCGACAGATGATGTTTAAACGTTTTAATAACGATTTTGTAAAAAAATTTTATAACAATATATTTTGTAAATTCAAATGAAGAAGCTAGTGAAGAAGAGAAAAACATAGTTATCATCAATAAATAAATATTGTAAGTTAATTTAAACTGCGTCTCATGTAAGTTAGAGTAAGTTTATATATTTCTATCCCTCACTCTACCACTGAACACACTTATTGCCTAGCTTTCACTTTCGTGTCTCTAAGATAAAATAACTATATGAAAACCTTTTAATATTAGCTGTTACTTTGTTTAGTTTTTAATATAATTTATTCTCGACATTTACTTTTTTACATAGTTGTGTATATATAGATATTTATATACAATATATGTATAGATATCTATATATGATATGTATATATATTACAAATATATTGATGTTTCTAAGTTGATGTTTAATTGTATTATGAAAAAGCATCAATACGCATGCTGAGTTCGTGTAGCTATTGGCAAAAGAACATCCTGCCGCGTGATGAAAATAAGTGCCTTAATACATCAAATGTTGCTGCCAACCCTAACTTCAACTATCTACATGTAATTCTTCAATTGTAATATGATCGATTCGGAGTTGTCACACCAATTGAACTGCTGTGTAGCTCAATTTATACAACTGGCTTTGGTTTCACCATGTAGCAGTTTTATGTAGCACTTGCAATTGCATGTCACTTACCTGTATCATGCTAATATAAAGGTAACACAGGTGTTTGCACTGACAAGGTTTTCAAGACCAACTCACTGTTGAAGCAAATGTTACTAACCTTGTTGTGAGCTAAGCATTTATCCCTGTAATATAAAAACACTTTTGATGTGAGCGGGTCAGCTGACATACTGCAAATTGGTCACTCTATGTGACAAAAATGGTACATACGTTTTAAGCACCTGCATGCCTTTTTTACACACAATTGTAGTTGAACTACCAAATGTTTTGTTGCCAAAAAAGTGATTAAAATAGCAAAACTCCCGATTGTTGCAATTAAAAACAATCTAAAACATCAACTTTTGCTTTATCCATATAATAAAAAACGACTTTGTCATTGACAGTTTGCTCAAAGTTTAATAGTGGCTGGTGCTGTGTAAGGTTTTGCATAATTAGCGACCTGAGATCTACAAGTTTGGATGACCCTGAGCAATTCTTGTAACATCAGTTTAAAAACAGGTTTCCGACCCTGCAACTACATGTATAACCAAAAACACTTGGAACTCAAGCTAGTCACAATATAGCTATTTGCTACCGGTGTGTACAACACTGTGTGCAGTTGTGTTTAGTAAGTTAGCCTGTGTTCTACACTTATATGTATTTTTATTTATCTCTCTAGCTTTCTCACACCAATTATTCAATTCTTTAATTTTTGTGTGATTTCCTTTCAAAATAGAGTTAAGCGCACAACTAAGGCTTTGCAAGGTATGCGACAATCATTAGTCAAGTTTTGCTAGTTCTTATAGATCATTAAATTACACATATAACCATCAAGCCGCTGAGAGAGAAGTAAAGATGGCACCTGTGTGAGAAGTATCTCCTCAATTTATGCCTAAAGATCCTACAGCACCTTTCTAATAGTGAGTTTACACCAGAACGATTTGTTGGAGTTGTGTTTTTACCAAAAACGTCAGCGTCTCTTCTAGTCTGTTTACGGTTATACATTTTTACGAAAACTTTACACCAACTCAAACTCTGACTATATAAAATGGGTCATCTTTTTTAGCCAAGGAAATACAACATCAATATTCATTCCATTTTAGACCACTTATCAGCATAACATATCATAGTATAATAATATGTTATGGTGATAATGTGCCGTCATTGTTATGACGGCGCATTATCACATAATTTTGTATAGAAATTATATTTGAGCAGAAGATAGTTGAGGTGCGTTTACATGAGGACAATGTGTCAGAGTTGTGTTTCCACTGAAGAGTTGGAGTTAAAAAGGCTTCTAGTCTGTTTATGGTTTGAAAGCAGATTTTTGCCAAAACTACACCAAACTAATTTAAACCCTGACTGTGCAAAATGGATCATCCTTTTTTAACTAATTAAGTACAATATCAATATCCACTGACTTTTGACTGTCTATCAGCATAAAAGAATGTCACTCCGTTGCTACATATCATGTACATCTACGCGTAACAACTCCATTAATTATTAATTGTTATTGCTTTTAAATCATCCTGATTTAAACGTTCTTAATGCTATTAATATTATTTATAACTAATCCTTTTGGATAACAGAATAGTCAACCACTGTATTTCCTGCACTATTATGAAATATGATTGGTCAAATCCAAGTTGTACTTCGTCGATAATAGCCGCTAAAATTGAACAAACATATTACACAGCATTTCATCGATCTTGTGCCAGTGAATAGGACAACGCAATTTTTATAACCATTCTTTATTTTGCATCAAAGTGACTTTGTCGGTGCAGAAGCAATTTTTCTAAATTTATATGGTATAAATGTAACTTAATGGTAAGAAAGTCCGAAAATGCATATGTTTGCCAGGTTGGGTCTGATTATTTTATACGTCATGACATGTTCTCCTCATGCAGTCAACAGACCACTGGAGGCTGAAACATACTGGAAGGATATAATAGGCAAAAACACTAGTACTACAATCAAACATAAGAAAAAAAATTTATTTTTATTTTTATAAAAATCAATTTTATAATGACACTTTGTAATATACATTTTTATTTATTGAATATTCTATTTCAATACTTTTATTCCAAAACACTAATTTTTATTCACATTAACGTTATATTATTTTATACTGACTGAGTTTTTGTTACTTGTCACACTAACAGTATTTTCTCAAATAAATTAACACAAGTATCCTGGTGGTGAAGTCTGCTGTAAGAGATCGTCAGGTGTAATAACTATACATACAATTATTCGGGAATGTTAGCGAGTAGTCGATTGGCGCAGTTGTTAGAGTAACAAACTCCCATGTTGAACGTCAAGAATTGAAATCTTGTTTAGTGCAATTTTTTTGCTAACTGCTAAGCATGGCTTCAGACAAATGGATGGACACAGCTTTTGTTATCGTAAATACAGTACTAGATGAATTCCCGACGTTGCACTGGTATTATAAAACACCTTAAGGCAGACAATGTAGTTACCAATGGCCTATTTGAGTTAGCTACTATTCGTATTGCTAAACTTACTAATAAGAGCCGTGAGAGCAAGCGATTGATGTTGCGTTTAACACACAGTTGCTATACGGATTTTAACCAAGACATTGACCCCTATGAGTCCATTTCATCTTGTGTAGCTTAATGGGTTAGCTCGTCGCCTTGTGAACGGGAGGTTCTGGGATCAAATCCTCTGTGATACGGATTATTCATTGCTAGGTTTTAATCGCTATAGCTGGACAGACAGACAGACACCGAACGATGACAGACTAAGACAGACGATAAACTTTGAAATTTATATATATAGACCTAATGCTGTTATTTGGCTCATGAGGTGAGAGGTAGTCGGATGGAAAATGAGTTAATAGTCTTGAAGAACCATATTTCAACCAAAGCAACTAAAGTTTGCTACAGAAATCTGAGCCGAACAGGAGATTTACAAAATCATTAAAATTACATTCGATAATTTTAAATTGTCTAAGCAAAATCATCAAAAAGTGTTTATATCTCAAGAAATTAACATCCATCTAACTATAATAAACGAATATGTATTTAATAGAAAGCACCCTCACGCCAGCAATGTCTACCCTCACAGCAAGCACCCTCACACTCAGTCTACTTAGTCAAAATTGCCAGGATGTTTCAAGATTAAAATCGACAAAACTTAATCCCGGCTAAAATGCTCAGAAGAAAAAGATGTGCCCAGATTTGTCTGATAATGACATCAGTAGTCGTGCATATTGTTTATAAGTGATAAATATACGGTCTCATTGGCAACGGATCCTTCTACCGTATGTTCACAGAGCTTTTAGAGAGGAAGGCAGGGCATTTCTAACCAATCTCGACCGCAGTCAAGTTTGGTCGATTTTAATCTTGAAACATCCTGGCAGTCAGATCACCTTAGCCTGTCTTGACAAACTGTTGTTTTTTGCGTAGTTGTCCCCCGTCGAGCGGCGAGCAACAACAGCTTGTCACAAGACGTACTGCACCTGATGCATCAGCTGCACTTATAAGGAGTTATTCTCTTCCGTCTATGCGGCTTGGCTGCGATGTTATGTCGGTCGCTCCATTGGTAATCATAACGAATTTTGCGCAAAAATTTATGTAGAAAAAATAAGATTATAACGTTTAACCAGCGACCAGTCTCTGCGGTAAACTTTAGTAGAACTTGAGAACTTAGGCAACAACAGCGACTAAACATGTCGTTATTTGTGCGCTCAGTCAGTTTTATTTCTATTTTTGTATCAGTCAGTTTTCTTTGTTTTAATGGATTTTATTTTAAGTTAATTTTATTCTTAAGTTCTACTAAAGTTTATCACAAAAACTGGTTTTTGGTTAAACGTTGTAATCTTGTTTTTTTTCTACATAAAATTTTGCATGAAATCCGTTATGATTACCAATGGAGCGACCGACATAACATCGCGGCCAAGCCGCGTAGTCGGAAGAGAACAACTCCCTATAAGTGCAGCTGATGCATCAGGTGCAGTACGTCTTGTGACAAGCTGTTGTTGCTCGCCGCTCGACGGGGGGGGGGGGGGGGGGGGTGGGGGACATCTACGCAAAAACAACAGCTTGTCAAGACAGGCTAGATCACCTCAAACATGAAAAAAATCGCAAATGATAGCAAAAATATCGATACTTTCTGATAGAATACACTAAAATTTTCAGTAAATTCATCTTTTAGAATATTATGAAGTGGTTGAAAAGACTTCTTCAGGCACTAGCAACCAAGCAGCTAGTCAGTTACGGTGTTCCTAGTAACAGCTATTATAAATAATGTATCGCCCATCCAAACATCAGGTGTGGACATTGATAGCACAAAATTCTGCTGATGAGGTGAGAAAGAGCAAAGTCTGTCTGACTCTGTAGAATTCTCCAAAGGAATGCAGGAGAGACTATATTTAGCCCCTTGACTGAGAAGTTGGAATAGCAACTTCTACGAATTCCTGGGGAAGAGCATCTACTTCCTGTTTGTCAGAAGTACTCAATTGAACAAGCAGATGTGTGAGAAGGGTTACTGTCGGTAGAGCTGGGCTAACTTACCACAATATAATTCATTTATCTATTCAATCATATTCTATCCAAGCCATTCCTTTTTTTATTGATATGTATAATAGCATGAGATGTAAATCATTTTTTCCGTAAAAATTATTATGGACTGCCCAATAAAGGTATATATATATTATTTATACTATAAATATATATTCTATAAATAGATATACTATAAATCTGTATACCTACTGTAAATGAACATACTATAAATAAATATATACTCTAAATGAATATACCATACATATATAATTATATTATATATACTGTAAACGAATATGCTATAAATATATGCAGTATACATGTATGTACTATAACTATATACATACTATAAAAGTATATACTATAAAAGTATATACTATAAATAAATATATTATATCAATAGTATATACATACAGTGATAGGTTAAAGTTACTTACCATTTTCCAGGTTGATATTTCTTTCTGAAGCCACCACAGGTCTGTTTCATGCTTCTGCACTCTTCAGGAGAGTGATGTGTACCACCTGCCACTTGTACATACATCACTTCCTGTCTCTCTCGTTATTGGTACCAGTTATTGCATTGAAGTTGCAGCGTTACGTGTCCCTATTCTGTTGGTCTCTTTGCAACTATAGACGACATAATCGCACTTTCCCTTGAATCTTAGCGTTTTAACAGCGACAACATTTTGTCAATTTTAATCTTGAAATATCCTGTTTGTCAGATCACATCAAATATCCAAAAAGTTGCAATACTTACACAGAATTAACTGAAATTTGGTGTAAGTTCGTCTTTAATGTGACTCCAACTTCGTGTTATGTTACAATACAGGAAGAATTTGAAATCCGATGTCCTTCCTGACAGACCGTAGTGAGGCTCAAACTACAAATCGGCTGCTTGGTTGCCCCCAATACGAGCCACCACTCTACACCACTACAACACTACAACACTACCACACTACTACACTACAACACTACCACACTACTACACTGCAACACTACTACACTACAACGCTACAACATTACAAAACTACCACTCTACAACACTACAACATTACAAAACTACCACACTACAACACTACAACACTACCACACTACAACACTACTACATTACTACACTACTACACTACAACACTACTACACTACTGCACTACTACACTACTACACTACTACACTACTACACTATCACACTACTACACTACAACACTACTACACTACTGCACTACTACACTACAACAACCCTAGTACTCCATTACTAAAGTTTGAACACAATGAAAGTTTTATTGAAGATTTCATAGTTGGCATTTTTTTGCATTTTATAAATCGGCCTTTGTTCTTATTTTTGGAACTAAAAACATGAGTGTTGTTGCAACGCAGTGTTGCTAAAAGTGGTGGCAAGTCTATTGTTCTGATTGGAATTCTACTTTTTTATTTTTAGCTTCATTCTTCTAGGATTAAATGTTTGACGTAAATGGCATCTGTAAGGCCTTAGCTCCTACAATCATCAATTAAAATAAAACATTCCAGATTTGACATATTATTGCTTTTTGAAAACTTCAATAAACCAGTCCTTGTGAACTCAGTTTCTGATTCAATATTATTGGATGGTTTATTCGCGACAAGGATGAATCAATATCAGTATGTACCATTTCCTTCTACGGTCACTTGTGTTATTGCCGCTGTAAAGGGAGTATGGAAAGGGGAGGGGGGCAACAGGTTCCCCTTTCCATAACGAATCTTTGTTACCATTGCTCTGTAACAAAGATTCCTTAAATGACAACCAGTCATAAATCTCCCTCAGTTGAATTTAAATTTCATACCATCACTAGCCATTTCCTCTCATTGTCATCTTGTCATCCTTGTTGATTTTTTACCTGCACATACTCTTCTTGAAATCTTTATCATAATAAAAACTATGAAAAAAGATTGCTTTGCGCAGGATTTGAACTCTCGACTAACATCATGGTAATGCAACAAGCCACAAATGCACCAATCAGTACACCTGCTAGCATTCCAGAATAATTGTACAAAATAGATATTACACATGATGATCTCTCAAGGCCCGCTAGACTGCCAGGGTACTAGTATTACATAAACTTTGTTGTTTCGTTCATGAAACTTTTGTTTTGTCCTGTTACAATTAGTTTCAGTGGTCTCAGGAACAATCTAATGCATGAGAAATACCTGTAGAAGATGGAATATGATGTCTGCTGAAGGCTGGTTCACACTATATCGCCATATGTCAGTGTTGCCCTCTCGGCGATTAGTCGTCGACTGTGTGTATCGTAGACTGATAGTAGCAGCGTGGCAACGCAGATACGTCAGGAAAGATTGCAACTGTCAAACGTGATAGTTTGCCAAGCATCCAGGACAGCCTGTACAACGTGCACCTCTTCGGTGATGATGCTTGGCCATCTCGGATCAATCTATATTTTTTGCTGCGGGACTACTATGACCTCGTTTCGTGCTCGCATCGTATAATGAGAACATTAGGTCACAGACTATTCGCTGATGGAAACGCGGATGGGATTGTGATAGTGTGAACATGGACATTACAGACAGTCACCAAAGTATTGTGCTATTAACATCGACATACGACGATGTAGGGTGAACTAGCCTTTATCTTACTGCGAGCAGAGGCTGTGGTGTTTTTAAGAGCATTGTGGCAAAAACAATGACTATGGCTGGACATGTTTGAGTTCACTGACAAGGGAAGCTCAATAATTGAAAACATGCCCAGTTGCGGAAGGCAATTTAAAGGTTGACTTGCAACAAAATTCACATTACAGTTATTTGGTATCAAAAGATTCACCATGTCTTACTCTGTTGTGTTGTAAGTGCCAAATATGTGGAAAAGTGATTACAAGCTTTTAAAAGCTCAAAAGCGAAAAGCTGCCGTCAATTGGAATCTTTTTATTTCGATGACGTAACCACGAAATTTGGTTATCGCCTTGTCACGTATATTCTCACGTGAATTGAAAAGCCAATACAAAGCTCACTATAAAACTTATCGTAGTACTAGTTTATGACAAACATTTCGGGTTTTACCGAAGACCCCGTATCCAATATAGATGCTCGCTACTTTACAGTTTTGTTTCGGCATTATTCAATCGTCAAGTCGTAATCTAATCATGTGACACAATACTTCGCAAATAATTTTTGCAGCACTTTTCGATTATCACAGGTGACCAACAGGCTCGTCATGATTATCAGACAATGATATGTACTCATTCGAAGTAAGGTTAAAAAGTTTAACGATTTTTTACGGTAAGTTATAAGATATCAGTGCTAAAAGTGACAGCATTACGATGACGATAACATAGAAACGTAAGATCAATAGACATAGTTTTATTGAATGCGTGAAGTATATTTGTGAAAATATTTCGACGAATAAAGTTGCAAGAAAGTGTAAACAGAAACAATCTCTCAAAACTACATCACATTTGAGCCGTTTTGGAAAGGGAATCCAAACTACGGCCGTCTCGTTGGGCTGCGATTGTCTGTTCGTTTTTGAGCTTTTAAGAGCTTGTAATCACATTTCCACATATTTGGCACTTACAACACAACAGAGTAAGACATGGTGAATCTTTTCATATCAAATAACGGTAATGTGAATTTTGTTGCAAGTCAACCTTTAAGGCTGGATGTCATTTTTGTCATCACCAGTAGACTTTTTTGGGATTTAAACCACAGCCTGTTGTTTACATGTCGTTCATTCTAGACCACTAGACAATGGCTGCTCACAATAATCTAACAGATAACCACGAGAAACTATCGTATAAGTACGCTATGCTATCATCGTAGTGGCAGACTAGTTAATGGAATATTTGTGGCTAGGTTGCCGTCGTATATTCGCGTATATTTACGTAGGTGTATAAAGTTCTGTGACATAAAAAAATCTTCACCTTTGAGTTCATGACTTTTTTTAGCACTTGTTTGTACTCACTTAACTAAAATGATTTTGCCTCAAGCCAAGTTCCTCCAATGAAAAAAACCAACTACCGTATTACCAATGCCCACCTCCAACCTTTTATCGAGTAACTATGGTTATTCTGTTATACAATGTACTTAAACATGTTACAACAAACTGGTACCCTGGAAGTCAATTGTGCTGTGAGAGATCATCAGGTGTCCCGATGAAGCACAATGGATAACTGTGCAGGCACAAGAGTGTAGGGCTGTTAAGCCGAAGGTCATTAGTTCAAATCCTGTTCGACGCAATCCTTTTTTCACACTCTAACCGTGGCCAATGAACTTGGCTCTTATTAAAGTAGAGACTAGCAATCCTGTGAGCCATGAGAGACCATCATGTGTACTAATTGTGCGCACAATTATTTTACTAAGCAGTGGTGCAGTTGGTGATAAGCCGAATATATGAGTTTGATTCTCGTATGATGCGTCGTTTTCTTAACACTCTAAACACGGCTTCGAAAAGACGGACGGACGAATGGACAGGCAGATACAGCTCTTATTATAGTAAAATTTTTAGTAACCTTTATATATTTTGTTTGCTTGATCATAAATGGTAAAGTAAAAAATGTGTTGGTGACGTGGTGATGTGGTGATTCTATGACAGAGACATCTCCTTTTTTGCAAAAGCAACAAAAGTTTTTTTCTCTATTTGAAAGTTTGCAAAAACCATTACTTTCCTTTCTATGTAGAGACTTTGATTGATTTAGTAGTTGTTTGTCAACATTAAAAGATTATATCTTAGAAGTCATCTGTAGCCTTTAAAAGTGGCTAAAATTGAACGCTTTGGTTGAGAAGAGCCTGAACAGTCAAACATCTCTGGTCATGCTCAAAGCAGCATTTGGTTAAATATATCTAAATCACGAATTTGGTTGGGCAAGTTACTGGAAATCACTTTGACAAACTTATGCTCAAATTCTCGTCGCATTCCAGAAACTTCAACTGATCGTAAATATAAGTTGGACCCAATCTGAATGCTGACTTTCTACCTGTGATCAATATATCTATAGATCTACTTTCATGTAACATTGCTAGTATCTCATTGCAGAATAAGCTAGCTAACTAGTTCATATTTGGTACTCAGTCTAACTGGAATTAATATAAAACAAATAACAGTATATGTTTGCTGTAGTTTGAGACAATGTAAGCATTCTATTATTTTATCAACCAGGTGTGTTTACTTGTTCACTGGGAACTTAGCAGCAGGAGTCAGCTCTAACAACCGCAAGGTGAGCGAAATACCGTCCTTCTGCAACTGAATATACTACGCTCTTCTTTCTAAACTCTCGCTCTTCGCTTTGACTTGTCTATCTTTCTATTGAGCTGGTCCTTAAACCATAACTGTCACGTACAGCTTTTGTCGTTTTTTTTTTAGGTAAATCAAATTAGCGCGATAACAACACTAGCTTGTGATAAAATGGCGCTTTTTTAAGCTCATTTTTCTTGGTTTTCAGCCTATTAAACATCCTGTAAAAAGCTACGAGCAATGTTAAATAGCTTATCTACCTTTCAGAAAAGACTGAGATTATTTTTAAGGCGGAATTTAGATAATAATAGGTTTTAAGACACCCATCTTTATCATTTTAAATCGGACTAAAAATCCCCAACTTCCGTTCCTAAAAAGCTGGCATGCGTCACACATTTATAGGCGGAGCTTGTTGTGTCGATTGTGTTGTTTTCGAGACCGGTATTGAAAGGCTGTAAAAAGCCTTCATGACTTTAAAAGTTAGTAGACCAATTTTTTATTTTGAGTACAAAATCGGAATCAGCGTGTCTGATTTACCTAGCAATAACGATAAAAGTTGTGCGTGTCAGTTATGGCTTAAGCATCTAAAACATTTAGGTATATCATCAACTGTGTTTAGGAATAAAGGCTGATGTCATGACAATTCAACATTTTAAATTTAATAAACTACTTGCTCTAATCTGTTGTACTTCTTTCTAAAAGCGTTGTGTCCTTGTAATCTACATTCTACTTTAGTTGACTTAAATTAAGTGGAACGACTAGTTCTTTATTATGTTAGTTGACCTAAATATGTTGAACAACTAGTTCTTTACTATGATAGTTGACCTAAAATAAGTTGAACAACTACCCTTTTATGTTCATTGACCTATAATAAATTGCAAAACCACTTTTTGTTCATGCTATTTGTCCTATCACATGTTGAAAAAACTTTTTTTTTTATGTTAGTTTACCTACAATTAGCTGATAGACTAGTTTTCTGCTGTGTTGGTTGACCTCTAAAAAGTTGAGAGACTAGTTGTCTTTCAGTTTTGTTGACCTATAAAATGTGGATAAACTACTTTGCTTCTTTTTTTGGTTGACTTATAATTAGTTAATAAATTAATTCTTTTCTACTTTAGTTGATGAACTCGTAACAAAATCAAGCCTTCCAACTGATTGGCTAAAGCAAAGTTGCGGTTGTCTCAATCAAACTCAACTGTTTATCAAAACAGCTGCAGGCAGAGTTAAAAGTTCTTTGAACTATCAATATCTGAAAATCATGGTTCCAATTTTTTGGCGCTTCTGAAAGAATCTTTTCAAGCGGTTGCTAAAATTAGTTAGAAAACTGAAGCAAGCGAAATTATGTGGCAGTTTGTTTGGTTGGATCAAAGTTCAGATAAATAAGCAAATATGTAAATACTTGGCTAATAGATTATACAATTACCTTAATAGCTGTGGAATAATTGGCAGAGGCCCACCTCATTAGTTGATAGATCTAGCTGTCACATTTCACGTGTTATGCCAAAAGAAATATTTTTATTAGTAGGCAAAAATATTATCTGTGCCGTATTCTCACTCTTTGCGGCAGGAAACCAGAGCTTGATGATGTCATTAATCATTTCCTTTATACCTTAGTTGGTCATGATAATATTTCTCTTTCTTAGCAGCTAAATGTAGCTCATATTCGGAGCTTGCATCTGCCTGCTGCAACTTTCTCTGTATCATCAAAGTGAGTGTACATTGGCCAATAATCTGTCAATAATCTATCAATAATATGTCGATAATATGGCGATAATCTGTGATAATCTGTTGATAATCTGCCTATAATATGTCAATAATCTGTAGATAATCTGTAAATAATCTGTCAGGTAATTTAGGGTAGGAAACCTGTAGTAAGTAGATAACTTCAACAAAACTACTAAACTATTGGTTTTTAGTGTAGATTTTCCCAAGTATATAATAAAACCTACAATAGCCTACTGTGTTAAGATCTCTGGAAGGGGTGTTGACTTAAAGTACTCCTTGTTACGCAGTTTTTTTTATTTGGTAATTGTTAAAGTTTATATCAACTACTTTAATAGAAAATGAAGGTCACAGTATTTTTCTGTTTTATTACTTTATTGGTAATACATTTCATTTCAAGCAGAAATCCTTTCCAATGTATGCCATACAAGAATTACAAAAAAGGGCAACAGTTAGTCAACCAAAACAAATAAATGATTTAGCATATAGCTTTTGACTGATTTTTTGTGACATATTGACCAATTTACACCACTGATCAATATTACACTGGCAAAAATACATTAGCCATTCTTATTGGTTATAACCACACACTGACTTTGTGAGAAAAATAGAACTTAATTTGATCAGCTCTGATTGATTGCCAAAACAAAACAACTATTTTAAAATTGGAAGAGTTCAAGTTGGCTGATTCGTCAAAAAGATTTTTAGTCAGCCAAAAATAAGTTTGGCAAAATTTATCAATCGAAAGTATGTTTGTCGAATTTATGGCCAGATCCAGAATTTAGACCAAATCTGTCTGATTGTTGGCTATTATACTTGTTGGCTGTAGAGTTGTCTAGAGAGACCTCTTAAGGATTAATTTACACAAAAACTTTTGTAGATTTTATCAGAAAATAGGCTTATCAGTATTTTTCTATCATTTGTGATTGTTGTTGATGTTTGATTAAAATTTGATTCAAGGTTAAAATCAACAAAACTTGATCGCTATTAAAACACTCAGAAGAAAAATACATGCAAAATGATGTCACTAGTTGCTATCATTGTTATAGTTGATATCAGTTATTGTGTTCAAGTTACAGCATTACGCGTCTCTGTGCTGCTGATCTCTTCGCAACATTATAATCAAATTTTCGCTTGATCTGAGCGTGTTAATCGTTGTCAAATTTTGTCGAATTTAATCTTGAAATATCCTGGCAATCAGATCACCTCGAACATCAAAAAACAATCGCATAGGAAAGAACAATACGCTTACTTTATGATAAAATTTACTAAAGATTTTATGCAAGTCCATATTCAAGACATCCGCATAACACCTCAACTTGAGAGCATTCTGACTGTCAGACTTTTACTAGCGTTAGTTTGTTCATCTCTGATAATACACTCTTGCAAACATTGGTGCTACCCAAAATGACTGTCTGACCTAGGTGTACAGAAATATTTAGAAAACATTGTGCAAACCAGATATACATGTAATACGATACGATATACACCATATATATTTTTATGTCATATATACAATATATATATGATTATGATGTGATATAATAACATGGCACAATTTTAATTCAAAGAAATGATTCAATAATAACATAGCACAACATATAACAAAATGCATTATAATAAATTTCAATGTGTAAGGAGGGTTGCTTGAAAAATCCCTACAACACATGGCCATATATGGAAAACAAGACCATAACTTCACTGATTTGTTTACACCTGTACTTGCAGAGCCTTTGATGAGAGCAATGTGGTCACAAAGATTGGCAATCATTCTATTGGCAGTAGTCAGTGTGGAGTGCCTCTACTGCCAGAGAAACTGCGAGTACTCAATGGCATTGTGGGCAGCTACTGTCATTGCCTCTATTGTAAAACTACTTCTTGGTATCCTGCTGAATTATAGTAAGCAACAGGCAGCTTCCGTTCAGTTAAAGGCTGAAGTACTTTAATTGGTCGATTCGAATATAGCGGTAGGCTACTTCTACTTGTGAAAAACTCTACATACAAAGTTTTCAGGTTTTGAAGCGATTTGGAAAAATATTGCCTCTTGTTACAAAAAGAAATTTCAAGATATGAAAAGCGATAATTTCAAAGAGTTGTCACTCATAGCACCCATAGAGGGAGCAGCCAAGGTGCAGTGGTTAGTACGCAGGCATACAATCAGTAGGTCAGTGGTTCAAATCACAAAAGGAACATTGATGTGACTCTATTGGAGTTTATTGCAACTTTATGTGTATAGTAACTTGTGTTCACTTTTTTATCAAATATGCAGTAATTTAGTTTTAGGGTGTATTTGTTAAAGGGATTGATGTATTTTTGTAATTCATTGAAAAACTATGCCCTGTTGTGAAGAGCGCTCAAATTTTATTAGGGCATTTATAGGGCAAAAAGCCAACAAACCGCAAAAAGGCAGCAAAGCTATAGCATTTCCAATGAAACTGACTAGATGCAAAGATGATGATCCTATTTGATTTTAAAAACCTTTGAGTTAATGGGGAGTTTGCAATCAGAAAACATTCTAAATACATCTACTTGTCACGCTTAACAAAGCAATCTCTAAAAATCTCATGACATCGGAGAGTTCAAAATGACTAGTTGCAAAAAACCTTTTGGTAGTCAAACTGACAGAGATGCCCTGATTGACAGCGACTGTCATATATTATTAATCGCTTGATTTAGTCTCAATATTACCTATTTGTTTTTGAGCTCAGACTAGGAACTGCTAGACAGGTCAGGTATTCAGATAGTTTAGGGAAGAAAACCAGTTGTAAGTAGATAACTTCAAAAAATCTACTAAACTGTTGGTTTTTCTTGTAGAATATCCCAAGCGTGTGATACTACCTACAGCAGCTTATTGTTTCTATTGTGCCTGTTGTGTTAAGAACTCGGAAGGTTTGTTTGGCTTTATACTCTCCACGTTAGTCAGCTTTGGTAAGTGGTAATTGTTATAGTTTGTATCAACTATTTAATGGAAACTGCTGATCACACTGTATATTGAAGTATTAGGATTTCATGGAAATGTTTTTGTATATGTAGATCTTTTGATGGTAAGGAAACCTTGACTTTACAAAAATCAATTCTCGGTGTACACAGTTGTATAAAGAATCACAAATTTATATATAAATATGTGGTGTTGCGTAGCATGTGGTATGTGTGCGTGGGTATTTGTGTGTGCGTGCGTGCGTGTGCGGTGTGTTTGCGCGGTGTGTTTGGGATGTGTGGGGTGTGTGTGCGGTGTGTGCGGTGTGTGTGGTGTGAATAGTACGGTGTGGCGTGGTATGACGTGAATGTGTGGGTGAGTGAGTGAGGAAGATAGTGAGTGAGTGGGTGGGTGAGTGTGTGTGGTGGTGCGGCGTAGCGTGATAAAGTTTAGTGTGAAGAGTTGCGTGTTTGTGTGATATGTGTATGATTTAAAAAAAAATTGGTTTACAAAATTCTTTCTAACTCCCTGCTATATAGTTAAAACAGCAATCACATACTTATGCTTCTCATAAGCCTACCAAGGCTTCTAATGATATCTAGCATTATATTTATAAAAATATTACATAAAGTTTTATTTAAAATCATCAGGTGCTGACGGTAATAATCTAGTACAACTAAACAAAGAAAGCTGTATGATGTCTTGATCACTATGAGAATAGACTCGTGTACACTATCACTTAAATCAATATTTAACTGCATGATAGACCACAACAATAAGCTGTTATGACGTCATTTTGCGATGAGTGCCCAGCTTAATCGATGCTCGTGACGATGCAATGGACTTTTAACTTGTTGAACTTTGACACGGATGAATGCAACTATTAGCATCTTGACTAGCTGTTTGTTGACGGCAAAGAATCTAATTTCAACAATTTTGAAGATCAATGTAATTGGCAAGCTTGGCAAAAAAACTGCACTGGTGATGAATTAATCATTATTTATGTGATGTCACGAGATCTATGTAAAAATAACAAAAGAACTTGCGATATCAAGAATGCAAATTCGTATTTTTTATTGGTTGTTGGTTAGCGATCATCGACAGGTAATCGTTCGCGGTGTGTACATCTTATCGTTGGTGATGAAGCAAAGCAGCTAATCATTGTGGTCCATCGTACAGGTAAACATTGATTTAAGCGATAGTGTGCACGGGGCCTAACATCAACAATAGCCAAACTAAGTTTCTTTTTTGAAAACTTGAAAGCTTGGTCAATAATCTTTCATTCTGCTGAATCAATGGTTTTGTTTCAATCTCTGACGCATTTCTTTCTCATATATTGAAGTATTTTGCCATGAAAACTTTTTTGCTAAAAAATTTCCTTGTTTTGCTTTCGAAAAATTTTGCTGGTGAAACGATATGTGGGACAAAACCTTTATGTAGAAATAACTGCGCAGATATTCGGTAAGTCATTTTATCAATCATTTAAAAACAGTTGGAACAGTTGCCACAAGTGTATTTATCACAGCAGCCACACACTTGGTTATAAAAACTCTCGGAACTGATAAATCAAAAATAAAAATTAAAGTTAAAACTAATAAAAACTGTAAAAACTGATAGAATCGATCATCATACAACAATTAATTTTAGATTAGTTTTTGTTTTTTGTTGGTACATAAAAATATTTTATTTGCAAAAATTACCAAAGAAACCCAGATGCAGTTTAACAGGTCTGTCAAAAAAATTGGGCTGATCTTGTGAGGCAATTTGTTATTAGGTTACTGAAACTCCGTTTACACCAGGACGATGTGTCGAAGTCGTGTTTCCAAATGAGAAAGATGGAATGCCTTCAAGTCTGTTGATGATTTGAAACACATTATTGCAAAGACAACAGAAAACTAATTTAATGTATGACTATACAAACTTAGACACCTTTTTAGCCAATAAAATACAACTTTGATATCCATTACATTTGCTTGTATTTTCAGCGCTGTTAACATTACATATCATACTATGATATTAGATATCATTGTCTAATTCCATGTTGTTCTCCATCAATGACAGCCATCAAAAACTGACAGACATAGTCTGCAGCATTTTACCGATCTTGCTTCAGTGACTAGATCAAAGCCGTCTTTACAACCGTATTTCATTCTCTGCCAAACAGACTTCGTCAACGTAGAAGCAGCTGTGATAAATTGTACTGGTGTAGCACAGCTTTGTAGATGCAAGGATGATGACCCTATGTGATTTAAACACTTGAGTACAGGGAGAGTTTGCAAACAGAAATAAGACTAAATGCATTTCCTTCTCACGCTTGGCAAAGCAGTCTGTAAAAATCTCATGATATCGGAGCATGTAAAATGACTAAATAGAAAATACACTTCGTAAGCAACAATGACTCATCATTATAGGTTTTTTGTACATTACATATAAAGTTTTTGTAATGAAGACAAAAAACTAATTAGTGGATGACCATAGACAAGCAGCTGTTGCCAACATTTAGAGCAGGGGTTCCCAACCAGGGAGGAATTCTCCCTAGGGGGAATTTTGGATATACAAGGGAGAACAGAGAGGTGTCTGGTTTGTTAAATTTTTAATTTATGGCCTGCAGCGCCGTGTGAGTTTGGGTTTCATTATTTAACATTTTGGTTTTATCTATAACACTAGTTGCTAAAAATGAGCTACTAGTCAAAACCCAGATATATGTGAGCACGTCCATCCAGATTTTGATTGGATAGTAAGTTAACGTAGTCATAGACCAAGGTTATGTATTGTTGCATGTTGTATTCGTGCTGTATAAAAATTAATAATATGTTGTTATATGTTTAGATATGTACAATAGAATTGGATTGTAACTTTTATCGGTTGTTTTTAGTCATGTGGGCTGAAACTGCATGGGGAATCAAATTTATGAAAAGGCATAATGGGGAAACTGAATGAAAAAGGTTGCAAACCCCTGATTTAGAGATATAGGATTCTTGGCTAATAACAAACAAGGTTTATTTGGTAGAGCTTAGTCTGACGACAATGTCGTTTTAAACCTGAAAAATTGTTTTAACGTTGTTGTGTGCATTCTGATGAGTTATTTCAGCAAACTTTGAAACTTGTAAATATTTTGTAAGATTCTTTAAAGATCTCAATTATTAGTATTTATTATGCACGACTTTTTCAACTCATTTTTTTGCCGAAAATCCAGCATGACGTATACTCAAATTCTTCCATTTTTTTAAATATGGCAAAAAATTGACTAATTTCTATGGGATTTTTTTTGCTACAAATGTTTTGCTGTTTTTATGGGTAGAATTATAGGATAAGCGAAATTTGGAATGTAATTTTTAAACAAAGTAAAAAGCTTTTCAACTTTTGGCAGTTTAGCGTAATCTCATTGTTAAATTTTATCATCTCATGGCTTCTAATTATTCTCACTCATACAGCGTTAGTACCATGAGAAGTGGTCGGATGTAATAACTATACGTACAATTATTCTGGAATGCCAAGAAGTGGTTGATTGGCGTAGTTGTTAGAGCGTCTGTCTACCATTCCAAAGGTTGTGAGAATGATCTTCGGTATGGCGGAATCTATTTTCCCAACCTCCAATCGTGGCTTTGAATAAATGCAGCTGTTATAGTAATGACTAGTACGCTGGCAGTCCTGTCCACTGAGTGAAATCGTCATGCGTAATAACTACGTGCGCAGTTATTCTTAGATGTGGAAAGGTGGTCTAGTGACACAGTTGGTAGAGCTCTGGGCTGCAAAGCCGGATATCGATGCGCCATTCTCGTGCGATGTATTTCTTTAACGTTGTAAGAGTGGTATTGTACAGATAAACGGCTCTTTTTATGATGAGCCAAATGCCCGACACTGCACGGGTAATATAATAATTACCTGTAACTTAATTAACTTATCATGTAAGCTAGTAGGGCCTACTTTAAATCTTTACTAAAACAGTGGCTGGTTTTCAACGAGCCACTATTACACTGGGTCATGTAATGGTATATCATACTATCTCATATTATATTACACTGAATCATGTAATGGTATATCATACTATCTCATATTATAGTGAAATATTCTATATTTTACCATGTTACAATATATCATGTTATAGCATATTCTATAGTATTCTATGTATTGTATTGTAATA
This sequence comes from Watersipora subatra, assembly GCF_963576615.1. Classification (NCBI taxonomy): domain Eukaryota; kingdom Metazoa; phylum Bryozoa; class Gymnolaemata; order Cheilostomatida; family Watersiporidae; genus Watersipora; species Watersipora subatra. The sequence goes on from NC_088718.1 coordinate 10,959,264, forward strand.
TTCTATATTCCATATATTACAATAATGTAATTCTATAATATTGTATTATATTACATAGCATTAAACTATGTTGTACTACGTTATGTTAAAAAATGGTTATTTATGCTATAGAATGTTGCACAATGTAGTCTCATAATATATTATAGCATTTTATTTGAGATAATTATATTATATATCATGTTTTGCTTATCCCATGACCAAACGAGCGGACGCGAAGTTTGGGAGTTTTTATGATAAATGCATGTGCACACAACTTCCGAAAATTATTCATCAACAATGAGACGAACCCTTGTATAAAACTTCATCAACAAATTTAATCATCGTTCTGTAGATTAGTTAAAGTATAATGACGATACAAAACACATATAGGCCTATTTAAATATGTTACCAAGTCTTTGTAAATTATCGAAATTCTCTAAAAACTTACCCATCTGATCGGATTATACACAAATAGACAGATTTATTTGGACGAAAATCGTTATTCAAACTTGCCAAGCCTCACTTTTATAAAAGTTACCGGAATAGTTATAAAAGACCGGAATCTGAAACGCCGAGCGAAAAAGAATAGAACGATTAAATCAAGCGCATTTCACGAAAAAATAACGTGCATGTTTTACGAGTCTATAGCATTGTCGAATTGCCGAAGGTTTTGGTGATTAACGTAGGAGTACTGAAATCGTTTCATTTTTTCCGATTTCAAATTAACTGACATTTCATACACACTTTAGTATTTGGGTGTTCTAACTGATGTCCAACGCAGTGTAAGTAAAGGAAATGATGATGATATTTTTTTCTAACGATTTTTATGAGATTACGGTATTTAATTATAAGTTTGGATATTCTTCTTGATACTTCTTGATATTGTTAGCTATGACGTTTTGAAATGTAAACAAAACTGCGCATTGGTTTTCTATTATTACTGTATTACTAAGTTTGGATATTCTTTTTGATACTTCTTGATATTGTTAGCTATGACGTTTTTAAATGTAAACAAAATTGTTCGTTGGTTTTCTATTATTACTGTATTACTATATTAATAATATTGGTTATTCTAATAATATCAGTGCATTTTACTTCTAATATTGCATTTCTCTTATTGCAGTGAGGAGAGATGTAAACATATAATATTTTCCTTTCATTATTGCTGTTTGTCATGACCAAACACTTTTTTAAATAGATTTTCTAAAAATCTATATAAATTTCACTTCTTGATATTGTTAGCTATGACGTTTTGAAATGTAAACAAAATTGTGCATTAGTTTTATATTATTACTATATTAATGATATTGGTTATTCTAATAATATCAGTGCATTTTACTTCTAATATTGGCCAATATTGCATTTCTCCTATTGCAGGGGGAGAGATATAAACATATAATCTTTTCTTTCATTATTGCTGTTTGTTGTATACAATAACACCCACACCCAGTACATTACAGCTACCATTGCAGTTATCCTATTGCACTTCAGTGTCATTTGACTGCTAATATTGCATTTCTCAACCATCAGTACCCTTTCTTTTTTCCAATATCACTTTGGTCGTGGGCTGTATGACAGTGGAATTTCTAGTATATAAAAATCTCAGTGTTTGCGATTTGTTTGTCAGTATGTCGTCCGTGTGTCCAGCTATAGCGATAAAGTTTTAGAAACGAAAAATCCGCTACACACTGGATTTGAACTCAGCAATTTCAATTTTGGAGACAAGCGAGCTAACCATAACACCTGCTTGCATTATAATTGAATAGTTGTATGCATAATTACTACAGCGGTCAAATTACGTATAACAACATTGTGCTATGCAGCTCACAACTTCACAGCTTCATGGCTTCGATGGCTCATATTATAGTAGGTTTAGCAATCTAAGCAAGCCTAAGTTACTAGCTTAAGTTACTTAAATTAGCCAGTTTTCAAATTTTTTCATTGGTTAATTAGTCAGCTTGGCTAATAGCAACTACATGTACAGTGTACATTACCTGCCACTGTTTATAAGCTGTCTGTTTTATAACCAGTACAATGAAGGGCATTCACCTAGTTCTTTGTGTTATGTCACACTACATTATGATGCATTATTTGTGATCTATTATATTGCGTCAGTTTATTTTACTATTTTACAGTTTTTGTGGATATCCATACAGTGGCAACAATAACTTCTGCTCTCGGCATCCCTGGTTGTACTTGCAAGTAAATACCTGGATGAGCTTTTTTGGCCACTCCATCCAAACCATGACACTAAGCAAGATAATGGACTAACTTATGTACAATAACTAAGCTCTTGTGGTTGCTATGTTAGTTTTAATATAGTAAAATGTTGACTGATTTCATTTTAATATTGTTTTATTGTTGTAGAAAACTTTTGTGTGATCTGATAGTTTACACGGTTGTGAATTGAATAATAGCATATCATTGCTGAACTAAAGATGTCCTGTATCAGTTAATGGTTTACCATTGCATGGGGTTTTTTAATTAGGAAAAAATTTAACCTCAAATACTCATTTACAGTAGACAAGCGGATGAAAGACACACAATCCTTCTATTAAGGAAGTGTTACGGAAGGGTACAGCTTCTAATAACATTTGAAGAAAAGTTAAAAAGGGAATATTGTCATCACTTGCAAATAAATTACTGCACTTGCCATGGTTGCAAATTATGTCTTGTCGCTAATGGAAATCTGCAGCGCATATTGTTTGGCAGTCTAGTGTGCCAGTGAGAAATCGGCAAGCGCACCGATTACACAGAGAATCACTATCTGTGCAATTATGGTGGTATTGCAAGATGAGGTTGATTGGTTGGTTGGTGGACTGGTGGTCTATGTAGCTGAAAATTAGGAGTTTGAATCTCATTAGAAGTAACATTTTTTTAACCCCCAAGCTTGGCTTCTCACAGATGGATGGACAAACGTAGCTCTTAGACTAACTGCAAATATTGAGTGCTAGTGGCGAGAGCTTGTAGCTTAGTCCATGCTTGAGTTGGAAGCTGGAGGTTGAAAAGCTAGAAGCAAAAAGGTTAGAGGTCAAGAGGCAACCTTGGAGGTAGATGGAAAGTGGTCAATGGTGGAGAGGAAGCTAACGTTTTTTATTGAGGCAAAAGTGACAAGTGGGAGGTTTGGAGCAATGAGAAAAATTTCAAGGTGGGGGAGTTATTGAAAGCAAAAATGAAAGCGGAGGTAAAAATTTAAAGGTGAAAACAAGGCTAGGGGGAGAGGTAAAAAAAGGTTGTTAGAGATATTTGGAAAATTTTAGCGGCAGAAGCTAAAGGTTAAAGGTAGAGGTGAAAGGTTAAAGGTAGAGGTGAAGGGTTAAAGGTAGAGGTGAAGGGTTAAAGGTAGAGGTGAAAGGTTAAAGGTAGAGGTGAAGGGTTAGAGGTAAAAGAGAAGTAATGTCTAAGAACAGTCAAATGTTCAATTGTTGATTTGGAGTGAAAGGGGCAGCGACAGCACCCCTGTAGAGCTGAAAGTTAATTTACAAAATATTCACACTTTACACTCTTAACAAGGAACAATAAAACATTTCACATCGCTACCTGCTATGCACTCCATCTGCTAACTGCTATATCTTCCGTGTGCAACCAGCAGCTATACCCTCTACGGCTACCTGCTCTGCCCTCCACCAGCTACCTGCCATACCCTCGCTCCACCTGCTACCTGCTATACCTTTTGTCTGCTACCTGTTACATCCTCACCGGCTACCTGTTTACTTGTTATACCTTTTACTTGCTACCTGCTACAGCCACTCTTAGGGCTGATATTAAAAAAACGCCACTCTTTCGACTCACGTGTCAAAACAGGGAAAAAAACTCATTTATCAAGATTAACGAAGCCGATTCGAATAAATTAGCTTGGTAACGACACACGTTGTCTCAATTTTGTTGTTGTCATGTGTAGGCAGGTGTCTTTCCTACTTATTGACAAATAGCATTTTACATAAAATGTTCTATACTATGTACTTGTAAGCAATTTGAAAGACCTTCCGTAGCCATATAAGTGCTGAGCATTTAATTTTGAATTCCTATTAAACCTCGTCGCTGGATGTAATAAGTGAGTCCATGTTTGTTGAGCAGTGTGATTCATATTCTGTTCTAATCGCCCTCATATTGTAACATACTTTACAATATCTCGCTAGTAATGTATAGATGAGAATATCTGTTATACATTTGATTTTTTTATTTGGTTTACAGCGGACAGGTTTTCTTGTACAGTGGGACAAGAATACGTTGAAGACAACATTATTGCATCACCAGTGTCACAACTTAATCCTCTGCATTCCATTCCCTAGTAATAATTTTTAGTAGTTTACATAGTATTAACCCAAAAAGTCAGTTTGAGAGTGGTCTAATTATTTTACAAAACAATTTTTTTTTTATTCATCTTGTTAGAGTAATTCGAATTGTTTGTCATTTAAATTTTGGAAATTACTGTGGTGCAAAGTATTTGAATTGTTAAATGAGGTAGATGACACCTGTAAACATTAAATTTAAGCTGTCACGCCATGGTTCTTTGTAAATTTATCAACTTTTTGCAAAGAAAGTGTACATATTCTCATGAACTTTTGTGGTGAACTTTCGCTTCATCTTCTATTAACACGATACGGTTTGAGTCATACTGTCAATGTTGAGATTCAGCTTTTTATAAAAATGCATTCATTTATAACACTTATCGCATATACATATAGTTATGTCAATTTAAAGATACGTGTATATGTATCTTTGAAATTTTTTATTAGATTGACGAATGTCTTTTCCTTTGAATTTAATGGTTTTTAAGTACAAAAGAGACCGTTCTCCAATATTTTTATGTGTGTCAGCTAGTAACCCAAGACTAAATTTGACTTCCGAATTTATTATGATCATGAAACTTTTGTTAAACTTTTAAAATTTTGTCATATATGTATGAGGGAACCATAAACTTCTTAGTTAGGATTTAAACACAGACTGAGTTCCCATACTATTTAGTAACAAGCTAGCAGTAAGCCTGATGATGTACGGATTAATTTCATTCTCAGGGTGGTGTTTATGAGGCTGGTTCTCAGAAACCAGATGAGGTTTTAAAACCAAATGTTATGAAATTATAAAGCACAGAAAGTGCCCGAGAAGCGATATGCTCTTCACCCACAAAACTTCCAAAGCATATGCGTGTAAAGAATGCAGCCAAATAATGTGGAAACTCATTGCGTTTAATTTTATCCAGATTTATTCCCTCTCTGTCGCATGTATGGCGCTTTATTGCGAGCCAGGTTTATTCTGAAACTAAATACACTGTGACCATCTGTGCATGGGGTTTGGCACCTGAGAAATTGTGGCTGGATGTCCTTCTTAACACCACCAAAGGTCCATGATTCGAACCACTGATCTACTGTTTATATGCCAGTGAGCTAACCACTGAACCCCGGCTGCCTCGTGTTTACACGGACTAACAGACACACACAATGATGATGTAGGATTTATTAATATGGACGGAGTCGTCTTTCTTTACTGAATGATCTTTCATCAGCAGCAGAAATACTTTTTGACTCCAGCAACTTACTATAACAAGTGTACTGTAGAAAAGCAGCATTGCAATTTCTATGTACTCTTTGTCTTCATAAATTGAGAACATCAAAAGGAAGCTACAACCAGTTGTACTAAAATGGTAAAAAATAGAAAAATCGCACTCAAAAAATTGGTTTTCCCATACTGCGGTTCAAAAAATAATAGAATAAAAAGTAGCAAGCGTATCATTTTTTTTCAAACAAAACTTGAACATGTTTATCCACGTATCAAGTTTAAGAATATTATATACTATAGTACTATACTATATTATAGTACTATATTCATCTGGCATCAACTTTTAGAGTGTCTTTGGGATTACATTAGACTGAACAAGAATTTCAAATTCGACATATGAAACATGGCCTTTGTTTAATTGAAGACTAGTAGAGTTTAGAATTGAAATAGTTGAAAACCAATTACATAATATTTGATGCACTCTCACGCTTGCTAAATTACAATTATCTATAAAATATCAACAAATAACATAAGACATAACAATATATAATAAGTTTATATTATAAACTAAATATACATCGTCTTGCAGAATAAAAATCTTAATTGAATGAATAAACTTTAAAATTAAACTAAAAACTTGGTGAAGACACTTCTTGAAAATGCTAACAGATGTTTGCAGCTGACCTGTGAATTTGCATAAAACAGTTCGATTCCGAAGAGAAGACGACTTTAATGTAATTTGGAGTTGCCTTCTTTGGCATGCTAAGATGAGTCATTCTAATGCATCTAAAATCAGTTGCGTAATGTTATGGCATTAATATATGTTAGCAAACTTTTTAAAAAGCTTCTGGGTTGCACCACTATAATTATTTGTATTATTATTATTATTCTTTGTACACTTCCGCTAGTATTTGTTTACACCATTTATTAGGGTAAATCACGACATTGATGTCATCATCTGCAAAGCCCAAAAATTCCTAATATTGCATGTTAGGATCTGTATAGTCCAAAAACCCTTAATATTGCCATCAGTTTGGTGATAATATAACCAGAGTTTGAAACAAACTGCTAAGGCGTATTACACTGTAGCCCTACAAAATGGAATGATTTTCAATTTGGTGATATTGTAAACGAGGTCAATTATCAACTTCTTGAAGTTTGGACTTGTCTAAACACTTTCAGAAAGAGAGAGCACTGATATATGTATAAGTTTTTTTTGGCATTAGTAATCTTGAAAAAAAATGAAGTTATTTATTACATGCCAAAATGAAAAAAACAGAAATGAGTAATTATTGAGTGAGTTGAACAATAGTGTTTTAAAAGTTGGTAATCTAATAGTATCGCAGGGGAGTTGGGATAATAAATTGAAGGTTGTAGTAACAAAAAGTTGATAAACTGAAACATACGATGGTGGATGTAGTATATTGGTGTTATGGAATAAAAAATGACGTTTGTCGTTTGTGTGGAAGGATAAATACAAATATTCTGGGCATAGTTTACGCCTGATCTGTAAACCTGTAACATAAATGCAGAAATGAGCGCATTTGTGATAGCAGCATACGATTTAACATGAATTATTAATCCCGCAACTTTTGAGATTCTCTGAAAACTGTTTAGAATGTTCTTAGACGGCAATAAATTTTATTAATTGCCTAATCATTGCTATAGAGTTTATCGGTCTGAGTAAATCTCTTAATGTATCTAGATAATCTGTGTGATATAAAACACCAACCACAGTCAACCGATGGCGCAAGAGGAGCTTACATAAACCGTTGTCCGCTTTATCCGCGGCTCGGTTCATCTGTATCTGTCTACTTAACATTCCGTAGTTCTGCTCTCAGCGAGAGTTACTGAACATCTCGGAGACATTGCGCAATTGAATCTTTACTAGTGCTTTGGCAGTCTCGTGTTGTGTGAGAGATTGTCAGATGTGCCAGTATGGCGCAGAGAATAATATCTGCAGAGTTATTTTGAAACACAGATGGCTGGTTGGTGCGGATGTTTAAGTGCTGGTCTACCAATTAAATGTCATAAATTCGAGTCCTACTGAAAGCAATATTTTTTATTATGTAATCCTGGCTTCAGACACGACTCTTATTATAGTAAAGACTAGCGCGCTGGCAGCCCTCTGCATCGTGAGAGACCTTCACGTGTAATACCTATGTGTACAAGTATTCTTAGATTTGGAAAGGTGGTTGGGTGGGGCAGTGGTAGTGTGCTTGGCTTCGAATCTAAATATGGGGTTTGATTCCCGTGTGAGGCAATTCGTTTTCCTAGCACTCTTGGCATGAATTCAGAAACGGAAAACACAGCTTTTATTATAGTAACGGCTAGCTTAAGTTACTAAAATTCATTGGGTAAAGAAACTTGACCAATGACAACTACATTGCCTGTCACTGTTTATAAGCTGTTTTAAACCTTGAGTGAATATGTAGCATAAGAAGTAAGACTTGTTTTTCAACAATCTGTTTTAGCTATACCTCGAGCTTGTGAATATTTGAATTATGCATTGGCTGGACCCACACAGGAATAAACAAACACCTTCAGTTGAAAGTTAGAATGGTAAATGTTGTATATGTTGCTTAAAAATAAGTTTTCTATGGAAAAACTTTTTTTATTACGCATGGAAGTTGGGCATTCAGCCAGTCCTTTCTATAATTGGAGCCATGTTTGTCTGAACCCAGTCAAGAGCGGTGGGAAGGAACATTGCATCTCATGACAATTGAACCCATAGAGTTAGATGCGTGGATGTTAAGCCAAGCGCACTGTCACTAAGCCATGCAGTCATCTTGCCACAGCTTGGCATAATTGTGCATATAATGATCTCTCCAGGTGCATGAAACGGCAAGCGTGCAAGCATGAGTATTTCAACCAATCACTATTAACTGGACCTACAACAAACAGATGTATATAGATTATCACAAGCAAACACCCTCAAACCTCCTACCATGCTTGTGGTTACACCCACATTTTAAGAAGCGTAAATCTCACCATGTCTGTAAAGAAGTAAATGATAATTATCCAAACCACTAGTTGAGAAATTTGAAAAACTCCATTTTTGTATACAAACAGCTGGTACACAAATTTGATAAAGGATGCACTCAAAAATGTCAGCACTTTCAAACCTGGTGGTTATAGAAGTCTATACAATAGAATCTACCAGGTAAATTCATATTACTGACAGCAGCAGCAGTTAGCTGTTAGCAGCAGCGTAATGCAGTGCAACTAGGAGTGGACAAGCAGGAATTACTAGGGGACATGTTGAAGTGATTGAGAGGATATTCATACACACTCTGAAGTGTTGTTTGTAAGTTACTAACATCAGGTCAGAGGGTGAAACCAGACAATCTTTTATAAACTATTCATATGTATAAAACTGTTCAAGCACCTGACCTGTCAATAATATAATACAATAAAATATGGTATAATATAATGTTATTTAAAACATATAAAACAATACAATACAGTACAATACAGTACAACACAGTACAATACAGTACAATACATTACAGTACAGTACAATAAAGTACAATACAGTACAAAACAGTACAACACAGTACAACGCAATACAGTACAACACAGTACATTAAAGTACAATACGGTACAATACAGAACAATACAGTACAATACAGTACAATACAGTACAATACAGTACAATACGGTAAAATACAGTACAATACAGTACAATACAGCACAATACAGTGCAATACAGTACAATACAGTACAATACAGTACAATACAATACAGTACAATACAATACAGTACAATACAATACAGTACAAAACAGTACAATACAGTACAACGCAATACAGTACAACACAGTACATCAAAGTACAATACGGTACAATACAGAACAATACAGTACAATATAGTACAATACAGTACAATACAGTACAATACGGTACAATACAGTACAATACAGCACAATACAGTGCAATACAGTACAATACAGTACAATACAGCACAGTACAAAATAGTAATATATAATATAGTTCGGTGTGATAAGATATATGATATGACGTGATGCGATATGGTACAAAATATGAAATATATGATTGATAATACACGATGTGATCTTATATCATGCCATATAATAGTTCATCATATAATATAACATACTGTAACAAAGCACGGGCACTAAACTATAATAAAATTTAAACATTATAACTGATTATTGCATACTAAAGTACGTATGCTCTGGCATAGCGTTATAAATCAGCTTTATGTTGTAAAATGGTAGGTTAGATTACCTTCCGGATGCCTTGTGACAGGCAAAGCGAAGTAGAAGGAAGGGAGCAGTGCAAAAGGGATTATGGTAGATTGAGATCTCTGGTGGAATAAATAGCATGGTACAAGACTCTGTACTAACACACCTAAATGACGATCAATCAGTCAGTACAAACCAGAGATGATTGGGTGACGTCTGAAAATATAATAATATGACATTATATGGGAGTGCTGTGGTTAGAGACTGCAGCAATAAGCAATGCCTGGCACAGAAACCTGTAATGAAGCTTATCAAAAGAGATATAACACCAACTAATAAGCTTATATGACTTTTATAGCATTAATGAAGTTGAACCGCTGCCGTTTCTCCATCCCTATATTTGTAGATATTTTTAATAAGTATGGCAGAGTCTCCTTAAGTTGTATTGTGCATTTTTTTGTATAAATCATTAATCAATTTCACAAGTCTCATATGCAGAAAGTCTCCTCCCATAGAAGTCTATAGGAGAAGACTTCTGCAACTGGGATCATGTATTCCAGCTATTTTGCCTTATCCAAAACTTGCTTGTTTCTGCATTTGTGTTACAGGAATCAAATGCTGCGTAAACTGCCTACCCAAAATATTTGTATTTATCTTTCTACACACGACAAACATTGTTTTCTATTCTGTGACACCAACATACTACCGTACATCTACCATTGTATGTTTCAGTTTAAAAACTTACTGTTACTACAACCTACCATTCACTATCCAGTAGATACTATTATATTCAATACTATTAGATAACCAACTTTTAAAACACTTTTGTTCAACTCACAAAATATTTCCTGATTTCTGCTTTTGCACTTTCTATTTTTTGGTTTGTTCTTTTCATTTTGTTGATAATTATTAATGCCAATAAAGAGTTATATAAACATACATGTTTAATTCTTTCTGACTATCTCAATAGATAGTCAAAAACCTGTCATAAAAGTGTTGCTAAGATAGCATGCAGATCACATCTAAATATTTATGTACACAATCTACATGTGCATATCTATAGACACTATCTACATATCTATAGACACTATTTACATATCTATAGACACTATCAGTTCATAGGCATCTAATAATGCTGTCACAGCCATAACATACATATCACTCATATCGTCAGCAGTGTTTACGAGGTTGAGACAGACGCTGTTTGGAGAGTCAGCATGAATGAGCGAGTTCTGCTAGCATGTTTTGCTTATGTAGCCTTTTGGTCTTCCTTGTTATCCTTGCTGATATGCTGGTGATGAGCAGCCATTGTGTTTATTGCGGCAGCAGAAAGGCTGCGCTGCCAGAACAAAAGTACTTTATTTCTATAAATACCATCTAGACATTAATAATAATAGCTCCCAGTAATGGCAGCGTAGGCAATAACATGTTGTTAGCTAGTAGTAACTCATATCGGCAGCGTTCAAATGTTAAGCACCTTTTTATTGAGTTTTAGATACATCAGCCCCATAGAAATAGGGTTGAATGAGCCAAGCCCCTATATCTGGCTCTCTTTTCTGAAGGGAATAAGCGAGTACACTGAATTTTCCAAAGGTCGATGGTTTATTTATGCAGCCTAGATTATTCCGGCAGAGTTTAAGAAGCCAAGACCTCATAGCCTCAGTTCTCACTAACCTCTCTCGTCGCGACTGGTGAGAAAGATTCCGTTTTGAAAAGTTTATTTTCTTCACTGCTGGGTCATGCCGGAACCACTATTAGCATTTGCGTAAATATCTGCAATTTCATATGGTAACGATTGATTATATCCTTGTCATGCGAAAGAAGAAATCAATAACTGAACTCTCTAGAGTCAGAGGAAATAACACGCTGTAGCCATTTGTTGCCGTGAATTTTTTATTGACTTCTCATCTCCACTTATGCTAGGGCTGTCGTAGCGAACGCGTATAGAAAATGCATGAATATTTGCAGACCATGACCTTGATTAGTGATAGAACTAGATTAAACAGAAATAGCGGATATAGGCACTTAGCAATAGAGCTCTTTGACTCCCACGCAATGATTGATTACAAAATCTACATGTTTCCGAAATCTCTGAAAAATGGACTAGTGTCCTTAACAATCGGTCACTGTTGTTAGGCTGAGAGTTCAAAGGTCATCTCTAAATAAAACTTTGACTACACTTGCTAATGTTTGCCATTGATTTGATCCGTCCATGTTTTGATGGCATCAGTTTTAATACTGGTATGTTGACATATATTCATTTTTCATCGATCATTGATCAATTTCGTTACCACTGTTCCCAATTTTTTCATTTTTCCTAGAAACTATGAGCCTGTCACCGCAATAATTATTTTGGCAACTGTAAATAAATATCATTTAAAAACGGCTTTGAAAATGAAACATTATTGAATAGTGAATCAACAGCCTGGGCATTATTAAAAATAGCAAAATAACAAACATCAGCGACATGCGTAGCCACTACACCACCAGCACGCTGCTTTTATTGAACATCAATATTATGAAATGTTTCTGTAGTCATGAATATATTCTTTCTGGCCACAAAGGAAGGGATACAGCGGTACCACTTCCTAACATTGGCAGCTTAAATTTAGTTGGAATTTCATAAATAGGAGCTGATAGATTTATTTAGGAAAGAAAACTAGGATTTTTTTCTGCTGTGAGGTATGGAACTTTGTAGCAGCTGCTTCAAGCATTGCTATTGGTCGAGGATTTTAGATGTGTCTAGAGGCAAAATTGTAGCTCTTCCGCTTGCAGGTATAAAGCGAAAAAATAGAGATGCAAGCTGTTAGCTTCAGACGGTCATTAGTACAAATTAAGCTTGCTTTTCCTGTTTTACGTATACAGTTAACAGGAAGTAATATCGATCTCATGATAGGCTAGTCTCTCCAAATTATGGATTATCAAATTTCGCTCACGTTTGGGAATCTATATTTGGACTATGGTAAGGTTTCAGCATCTCTAGGGAATAAATGTGTCAACATTGAGATGCGAATATCACTTTGCTGATCCCATTAAGATCCGCATCAAGTGAGTGGCTTGGCAGCGTCTACTTCGGGTATGTGAAAGACTTTTCATATCTGAAGTTACATTGTATATATTGTAATACGAGCCTAAAGTCACCTGAACACTTATCTTTTAGCTTATTCCCCCATTTAAAAATGAACTTAAACAAAATTTCAGTCAATTTTATTAAAGTATCAATATTTTTCTGTCATTTGTGATTGTTTTTTATGTTTAAGGTGATCTGAATGCCAGGATGTTTTAAGGTTAAAACCAACAAAAACTGATCACAGTTAAAATGCTCAGAAGAGGAATACATGTAAAATGATATCACTAGTTGCTATCATTGCTATAGTTGATATCAGCTATTGTGTTCAAGTTACAGCATTACGCGTCTCTATTCTGTTGGTCTCTTTGCAACTATAGACATCATAATCACACTTTCACTTCTTGATCTAAGCGCTTTAACCGCAATCAAGTTTGATCGACTTAAAACTTGAAAAATCCTGGCAGTCAGATAAATTCAAACATCAAAAATAATCGCAAAGGATAGAAAAACATTGATACTTTCTGATAAAATCAACTAAGATGTTGTGAAGGCTTATCTTTAAAACCATATCAATATCCGTGAAAGCAAAGCTGACATCTGTATTCTGTCAAATTACAGTTCTACTTCTAACAGAGTCATGATTATTACTACTATTGTTAATAATATTATTACTATGAACATTGTTATAGGATTTACAACTATGAGTTAGCATTTCTTCCTATCACTGGTCTATTTTAGCTGAAGAGAAATAGATAAGATCTTTCCAAGTGTATGTATGTGTACTCTCCCAAATAATTAATCTGGTAAATATTATTGAACCTTCGTGTGCCCTTTTTTGAGACGCCGTTCAATTATTGATTCAGTACTTGACGCTAAGAGCCTCAGTTATTTTCAAAATTAACCTAAGAATCAAATAGTAAGAATGTCTCTATGTCAGTTCGAATATATGTATTTACCTACAAAAAATATTAACTAAAATGTTGCTGTCTTATTATATTGGTACCCAAAATTTGCTGAAACAGTAAGCTTCTAGGAGTAATCCGCTCTGATGCAATAAGCATTTTCACTAAAGGCCGGTTCACACTATATCGCCGTATCTCGGCGTTTCCCTTTCGGCGTTCATCGTCGATTATGTGAACCGTGAATTGATGGCATCGACGAAGCATCGCGGACACGTCGGGAAAGTTTGCAGCTGTCAAACTTTCCCGATAGTTCGCAGAGCATCGACGACAGCACGTGTAATGTGAGCCATTTCGGCGAAGACAATTCGCGATCGCGGATAGCGTGGTTTCTGTTTATGATAGTTGCTGCAGGACTATATTACACTCGTTGGACTAGCAGGGACCAGAGACACACGACAACATTTTTATACTGACTCGTTTTGTTTATAATAAATTTATGAAAATATTCTTGTGAGGCCTATGTATATTTACTCACAAAAAAAACATTTCACAGTTCTCATTGCGCAATGTATAATTGAGTGCGTTAAATTGTCCTTCTTGATTTCTTCTCTTTTAGGCTGGACGCACCCACCATCTTCTTTTATGCCTCTTTCAGGTGTAAAGCTCTGCTGCTGCTGTTGTCTAAGTCGGTTGCTTCGTCTGAGCAATGCTAAGACAAGTACTTTTCTTAGTTTTAATTTTCTATCCATCTTCAACAAAAGCGATCACTCGATGCGCGTGGTACTAGCTTTTACTACTAAACCGAAACGCGAATGTTTACGCGCGTCTCAATGGTCTGTTATTAATTAGGCCACGCCCATCGCTGTCGCTCCAGTGACTGCGTTATATATGAAAACGTAATGTCGACGACTGTTCCTTGATACAAACGCGGATGGCTTTGTGCTAGTGTGAACATTGTCATCATCGACAATCACCGAAGTATTGTTGCACCAACGCCGAGATACGGCGACATAGTGTGAACCAGCCTTAAGGCTGACAAGACAGCAAGGTCACAGTACTTCATATTGATACACAATGATCCGCTTAGCCAATCACAGCTTTCACCTTGCATTGGCCAATCAGAAGAGATGATTGATGGAGCGTGGCATATATAAATAGAAGAGCCCTAGCGCTGTGAGCATACAGCAACTGCTTGTAAAAGGTTTCGCATTGTCATAGAAAATAAATCAGCTCTTTCATCTATCTTAGAGATTTACAAGGTAAGAAAAACTGAGTCAATCTATAATATAAGCAACAGTCATTAATCATAGACATCTTGAGTAGAAATTTGTTAGCATCATATAGCATTCTTCTTGTCTATTTAGACTCAATCATGTTGGTAAAACGACTCCTGGCTAACCTTCTGAACACAAACAAGCAGAGGAAATCTCCGTGGGCGAAGCTATTTCTACATCACATCAAAGTTTACAAGAGGTCTGGGATTAAACTCAAAGAGGCAATGTTTATATCTCCAGAAGGAGCGTCCATTGTGAGAGAAGGAGACGTAGAGCTGACATCATGTGACATCCAGGTAAGCCTTAGGTCTTTAGTAGTAACACTTAACAAGGGTTTTAGTTGACAATATTTCGTTTAAACGCTAGACAAATACTAAAGCAATTAGTTTTAAAGCTAAACAAGGATATAAGCAATGTTTTTTCCAAGTTTTTTTAATTCTATCAAACATTAACGTAAAACTTAACCGATATGATATTTTTACTTGCTAAGAGGTTTTTAACCCCATTGCTATGTTATGTTTATCTGCTGCCAAGAGTGTGATAATATTTTGTGTAGTAATAAAAATACTTATTTTGCCGGAGACAGATCAATCTCAGCTCCAAAATATCAACAGGTTGCATTATTAACTGTTGCCGTATTGCTGTAGGTGCCCTATGGCGAAAGGATATAATTTTATTTGCTCACTGATAACTGATGTCACTAAATCATTATTATTATTACTATTGTTGTTTTCCCATCATTAATTTATTGTTTATATTGTAGAGGATTCAGAGCATTCTCATCAATGGTGACGCATGCACAGATGTTCTCCACCTAGAAAAACTCTACTACTGTGTCAAGGAGTTGTCTGACCGAACCATGGTTCTTTTTAACGGAGCGCACTACATCATCGCGTGTCTCAGCCCTTCCAACCACCTACTGATTCTCAGCATTAAGGCTAGGAGACCTGATGGAGCTCGCTCAGTCACATGGATGCAAAGCGTTGCCAAAGAACTGAAGATCGAAGCTGACCCGCAATGACTAGGCGGGGCTCTCGCTGACCGCCACGTCGCGCATCAGATGCTTGACTGGTTTTGAGCACGCTGTCGGCAAAGAAGCGGTCAGAGTTGAGTATTCTGGAAGAAACAGAGGAAGCCGATAGATTAGCTAGCTTCTGGTAGAAGAATGTTCTAGAAGCTCGTGTGGAGAATCTGTTTGCATACCTTGAGGCAGCGGTGATTTGACAGAAGGAAAGATTAAGAATGAAGATAAATGAGCTGCCGTGTGACATTTAGGCAATCTGCAATGCTGCCTGTTCATAACTGTACTGCCTGCACTTTGAAATATTTGCGTTATTCTGAGAACTCGCTTTTATGATTTTATTGTTACCTATATTAGTCTGGGAACGTTATGAATTAGTGGAAATGTGATGCGTTAATCAAAACTCAAAAAGGTTTTATTCTATTGAGACTAAAGATGATCAAATAAAGTAATTATAAAAGATATTTATAACTCGTACATATGAGCTGGCCTGGACACAATAATTGCCCCGAGCCCTCTCATAGATGCAATTAGAGTAGTTAGTTATAAGGCCAGAGACTTCGATGAATATGTCCTTCTTTGATCAGCACTGGCATAACTAGTTCAAAGCGTTGTAAATCCAAGTTGTGGTGAAACTTAAAGTGAAAAAAGAGTTTAAATTTGCTATAAGAGGACTGGTTAGTATGTTCTGCTACAGAATATAGCAGAAAAGAGGATCTACAGAAAACAGGACATAGTCACTTCAATGAGATTAGATGTCTGCTTTTAATATTTAAAGGTCAGAAAAGTGATGTAAAGAAATGATGTAGAATGGAAATTTAACAATCTGCAAATTACCATCAGCATCATACTAAGTGACTCTGTCTGACTGCAACTTATATTGCTGCTAACCAATTGTTGTTTGTCCTCGTACGAGGACAGACCGCGTTGTTTCATAACTGCATAGTGTCTTCTAGTGAGGACATTATTTTTAATATATGTTTGATATGGGGTAGAAGTAAATTAATAAATGTTTTGAGTATTTTGTGAGTAAATGTGCAGTTTTTGATTGTTTATTCTCCTCTAGCTCAGTGACGGCTATACCCATGCAAGAAAAAGTTAAAGCTCAGAAAAGTGATGTAATGGAATGATGAAGAATGGAATGTAACAATCTTCAAATGACAAAATATTCCCACATTTAGTTACAAATGATGGCAGTATCTATCCAGTCTAAATGTATCGATGACTCTCTTCTTTTTAAGTTGTTATTCAAGTTGGCAAAATAACAAATATTTGTTATTTTCACATCGTCGCAAAGCATTTCATTGTTTCTGTAACAAAATTATTGAACAGGCTCAATATAAACCCAAGGATATCTCATTTAGAGAAACATATAATAATATATTTGGTCAGACCCAGCATCTGCTCCCAGAATGGAGCACTTGTACACAATGACCTCAACAATACGCCAAAGTTTAAAGCTCATCCAGATTAAAAGCAGCAACAAAAACTTAAAATGTAAGAGGGGCAATTAATACAGCTCCTTCTGGTAGCAGTACAGTGATAGTCCTTGAAAACGAGGCTGAAGCTATGTAGGTCGAGAAAGCAACTCCAAAACAGGAGTCATTGTGTGGCTCAGCTCTGGCACATTAGCAATGGAGAGGAAAGCCGTTGAAACGCTTATTGGCATTTTACCAAATGAATTAGTGTCTGAAGTGTTAATCTGACAAAAACTGGATACTATATATATATTAATCTATTCTAGTATGATATATTATATTGTAATAGAATAGATTACATTTGATTAGGTTATAATATATTATATTTTATGTTATATTATTCATTATTAGAACTTTACAATAGGATCCCATGAGCTATTTTCAACAGTTAAAATTTTTAAATTTCTATATAGTCAGTTTTATTCATTAATCAGTTTCATGCGTTATTATTAATTATTTATATAATATTAAAATATTATATAACATATTATGGAAATAACAAGTACATGATGATGACTAAATATAAGTTTTTATAATTTTCTTGCAACTGCAAAGATAAAATCAGTATTAATTACATTTAAAATATCATAAAATACATGCAAATCATAGTTTTGTATTTTTGCAACAAATTCTCTCTGCGTTGATGCTAAAAACATGATTGATGAAAGTCTTCAGTTTTGTTGCGAGTTTTACCTTTTTAGTCTGGTAGTTATGGCATTAGTTTTATCTTAAGATGCGTATTCAAGCTTTGCCTAGAAGTGTTTATTCTGATGAAGACATCACGCAATGTCTTCACCAGAATTGTGAAAACATTATTGTGTGTTTATTTGTTTGATTTGTGCGATAGTGTTTATTTTTGTCACTTTGTGATTCTTATGCAATAATTAAAACGTGCATACCATAGCTTAAAATATGTTTGAGAACCAACTAAACTTGAGCGTTTATTTCACAAGTTGTCAAGTTTGTCAATTTTGTCAACTTTTAACTGTAAACTCATAAGATAAGAATGTCTGTCACTTGGGGAATTTTTTATTTTTTTCTGATATTAACTGAAACCTTTCAAAGCCTAACAAATGAACTTTCTAGTTCAGATCTAGCACTATCCACCTTTGCAATCCTATAAATAGAAAAAATTAACAGCCAAGTAAAATTTACTTATCAAGGATATTTTTAACATAGAAGATATACATAGAGCAATTATATAATGAATTCTGCAAGAATTTGATAAAATTCAGTTGTTATGTTTTGAGAAAAATTGTTTGACGCTGTCGTTACTGATACGTGTAAAGGGAAATATATCCGACACTGGTTATGTTTTCATACAAAGGCAATCAGCCAACAAAGTATTTCAGTCTACCAGCAATGAAACCCTGAAGTCAACTACTCAATAAATTACATCCTATTAGACTTCAGATGTCACATAAATCGCTTCTGCACGACATACTCTCTTTACTCTAAATATAAATGCTATTGAAGCATTTCCTTTAGTTCCTTTTCTAAAACTGTTAGTAGATTTTTCTCTTCGGTATTCAAACATTTTAGAAGAAATCAAAATGTACCAGATTTTAATGATTTCTTATGCAACAGGCTAAATCTTTTCACACTGACAAGCTATTTTCCGCTGGTCACATGATCAGTGCCTCTGTATGCTGCTGGTCCCCACATTAGTTGTACATGTGCATGGTCCATATCAGAAGTTCTTTGGTATTCCATTGCATGCTGGTCTCAAGAAGGTTATACAGGTTTAGTCTCATCTGTTTATTATGGTTGATTCAATACTATATTTTATGATAAAATTGAGTGATTGTCTGTGTGTGCCTTTTAGTTTGTATGTATGTCATTTTTCAGTTGATTTCAACCAAATTTTGCACACATTTAGTCAGGTCATTAAATATATTGGTTTCATAATTCTGTCTAGCTCTTGTAAATCAGCCTCATAAACACCCACCTACAGACTATCTGATTAAACTTGAAATAAGCTCTTAGCATCACCAGGTTTACTGCTAGTTGATAACAAAAATCTACTGAGGTGACTTTTTATGGCTTTTTAAAATTTTTAAAATTTGAATTCTGTTAACCAAAAACTGTCTAAATAATACTGTTATATTAAACTAGTTTTTTTCATCATTATAAAAATTATCTAGATAATTGTCAAGTAACTTTGTATTATTCATGTCCTAACTTTGTATTTGCGTGCAAATAGGATCCAAACATTAAATATACCGCAGTTTCAAGTTTACTAAAAAATAAAACTCTCACTATAGTTTCACAATTATAGCAACACTAAAATGTTTATGTTCAAACTCAGATTGAAAAATTCAAAACAGATTTGTAATTTTTGTAAAGATTTGATAATCACTTTGGAGTTATGTGTCACTGTGCAATTCCAAATCACTGTATGCGTAGCAGAAGGGTTTGATAGTTATGGTGAAAGAAATAACCATAACATTTGACTCTAAGCATATTTTGAACAGCTAACAATGCGTATCATTAAAAAACCTTTACAACTGAAAGGTCATAAAACTTTTATTACAAAGCTGTCAACTAGGAGAGCGGTATGAGAATCAACAGAAAACTGAGCAGTTCAGAGCTAGAAAGCTTTGCTTTCTAGCTTTACTTTTACTTAGTCTCGTTTTGCTATGTAGTTATACTGCTTTACTCATCTGCAGATCTTTGGGTGTAAGCTTCAACTACCATTGCAAAATAACACATAGAGTGTTATTTATGTGTTACTTGTATGTTTGAGGAGTTATCTTCTATTTACCTCTGATATTTTGGCTGTTTACATTCTTGCCACGAAGGTAAAAGCGAGAGTCCCTAATGCGCCACCCGAGTACAGTAAGCATTTGTTATTAACCTTATGCGCTAAAACACTTGGCATTAAGTTTCAAGTAAGTTTGTTAGCCCGGGTTCTAGAAAGTACAACAGTACTAAACTTTTAATAGAGAGTCTGTTGAGGCCACATTGCGTTTACTTTTGGCAAAAGTGGCAATGATACGAATGTCAAGGTTGAAAGTTGCTGGTTAGTCTAAGCTGGTTGGGTTCATAAGAAGTTGAAGTTGTCTCACCATATTTATTTATTGGCTGGCATGTAATTTAGCTGTCATATTATTGTAAATTATAAAATGATAGTATAAAATGATTGGTATTATTATTATTATGCCTTGTTGCTTATTGTATTATACTAAAAGATAAGATGGTGAATACTAATGTGCTATTGCATCTTGCATAAAAGCGTATTAACTATGATGATGTATCTATTAGGAGTTGTTTACTCTCACTTGTTTAATGAAAATGTTGGTTTTAATTGTTGAAATATTTGTTTTACTGAATGAGCACTTGAAGATATATTGTATATCTTATTCTGCAGTAAAATAACTAGGTCTATGGCATATTACCTGTGTGATGATATTAGTTTAGGAAACTATTAACGCACAATCTCAATTATTTCTTATTTACTTTTTTACTTGGTTCACTACTAGCCCTAGTGCTATTGATAACACATGCAGGTAGGTGTTACTACTAGCCCAAGTGCTGTTGATAACACATGCAGGTAGGTGTTACTACTAGCCCAAGTGCTGTTGATAACACATGCATATGTAATATTAAACATGGTACAGTTAGATGGCTACATGTATTATGTTCTAAGGCATTTTTGTTAACAATGAGATGATGTTGAGTCCCCAGTAACACTCAACAATAATCAATAAATGCTGTTTTAGTAGTTACCTTAAGCAGCAAAGTTAAATGTAGTAACATTAACAGTTAAGAGAAGTAACATTCATCATGTAGAGACAATCCCTTATTCTTTTCTCTAACAGCCTCTGTCTTAGCTCCCAGGCAAAACTTGGGAGCTAAGACAGAGTACAATAAGTAATTTATACAATTAATTTACATTTTCATAATAATCTTAGCATCTTTGAACAGATAGAATTCTCAGAATTATTGCATAGTTGATAAAATAGCGTTTATTGGGGAGATTTCTTAACAATAGCATCGCTAAGGCAACAATGTTTGTTGTTATGGTAACAGTGTCAACAAGTCTTAGTAGAAACCAAACATTCGCCGCAGCATTTTGTGTTGGCAATAACATGTGAATACACTTTAGTCATGCCAGTAAGTAGCAAGGAGAATAGAAAAATTCCAAGGCTATTGTTAGGCTAAAGTCCAAATTGTTGGCAATTCTCAAATATTATAGAGTACAACAAAATTTTTGTGAAAAGCCTGTCAACTTGAAGCGGTGTGCAAGAAGTGCTTAACAGCATCTATTTTATCAGACGACTTAGTACCGCAAAGCTCTAGTGTAACTGTAATCATAAAGGCTGGTTTACACTAGTATGTCGGGGTTGTCTCTCGGCAATTATTTGTTGATTATGTGCACCGTAAACCGATGACATAACTGAGACTACGCAGATATGTTGGGCAATATTGCAGCTGTCAAATTTTCTCAATATTTCGCCGTGCATCCATGACAGTCTGTGTACCGCTTCAGCGATGATGATTGGCTTGGGATTGCTTGACCTATATTTTCCTTCATGATAATTGGCTGTGGGACTAGTATTTCTATCACTTTGCGATTGTGTGTAGGTGGGCTACTGGTTACATCACTGCAGCATTTTTGTTATGCCTGGAATTTACCATCTCAATGTGCATTGATTGCAATAGTACATAACAGGAGTTTTTTATTATTAAAATATAAAGAATGGATGTTGCAGAGCCACATAACTTCGACAAACTACAATTATAATGACTTATTAATAACTTTAAAAATGAGCTTTGTTTGGCTAAAAAATTCTTAAAATGCATAAAAGTGGACGAAAATTGAGGTAACAAGTAGACGAAATGATGGAGAGATCTAAAGGTCAAAGGTCTAAAGGTCATGGCATCAAACTCTTTCCAGGAGAAATCTGGTGCCAACTTTAAAACCAACACAAGTCATGAATAAAGAAGTGAGTGCTACAGTTAGTCCAGGTACAAAGAGCAGTCTGCTTGAGCACCTGGCGTGAGTTGTCATATCTACAAAATACAGGCTCATTTAGGAGTTATGCTCTCTTAGACCACATGACATGAATTTGTTTTTTGTTCAAGCCTAATACGTAATGATTCAAAGTCATACCTATAATTAATAATACCATTACTAATAATTATTAATAATACTATTAGTGGGGTAATTATCTGAAGCAGGGACCCACTTCTCGGATCACCTGAACATTTATTTCTGATAACTTATCACTCCATTTGAGTGTACATCAGTATCCGTGAAAGCAAAGCTGACATTCGTATTCTCTCAAACAACAGTTCAACTTTTAACATAGGGTCATTATTATTAGTATTATTGTTAGTAGTATTATTACTATTGGTATAGGTTTTGGAAGTACAAAGTCTTTGCCTCCGGTCTATTTAAACTAAACAAAAATAGATAGGACATTCTCATGTGGTACGTGTAAAGCTCATGTAAATTCTTTTACAGGTGCTTTTGCATGTAAAGGGACTTTTGGGTAAAGTATGTGTATGTACAAATGTGTACATACGAAGTATGTACATTATGTACATGTACTTTAGCAAACATCTCCCTGTTAAATAATATTCAACCTTAGCATAACCTCTCTTTGGGACGCCCATTGAATCAATTATTGATTCAATATTTGGCTCTGAGAGCTTCATCTAGTTTTCAAATTATCTCGAAAATCTAATCATAACACTACTTGGCCTATACTTTCACGTATTGTCTTAAATATCTTCAATACTTACTATTATATTATAACACTTACAAGTGTCATAAGTTTTTTTAAAAAGGTAAGATTTTTGTCTCACTACTGCTACAATTTGTTATATATGCCATAATATTATTATCAACTACTGTACTATGTTCTATATTACAAGAACAACAAATGCAAGGCAGCAACTAGATTCTTTGTAACAAATTTTTTTGAATTTTAACTTAAAAAGAACAAAAGCAATTTTTATCCATTTTAACATTGAACTGAGATTCGTAGCTGTTTATTTTATCAATTAGTTGCACAGTTCTTGTTATATAGTTTTATCATTGGTTGTTTCTGCCACAGGCTTATTTGTCTGACCAATAGCAGCTATGAATGGGTCTTCTGAGTAAGAAAGTACTGACATGATGCTGATTTCTTAATGTCAAACTTTATGACGCAACGTAAGGTTTATACAATTCTCCCTTGATGTACAGTTATACAGCTTTACTGTTTTAACTGAATATTGAATATTGATTATATTAAATAAAGGCACAGGTAAGTATTTTGTTTTGCTTTTTTTTAACATTTTGTCATTTCTTCTTGAATTATGCTATTACAGGAATTGTTTGATTTATTTACTGATTAATATTTTGTGATTCACTGAATTTATTGTCAATTGATCACCAATTTTATTGTCACAGGTTTCACAGTTTGTTAGAACCAATAAAGAATAAATAGGAAATTCTAACTTCACCCGTTTTTAACTGTCTTCGCTCTACTCTTTAAACAGTTTTGCAGTTTGTTTAAAACTACAATTAATAGTGATTATTTACAATATAGGGATGATTATTCATATCATTATTATTAGTTTATTTATAGTGGTGATTATTTATAATACATCATATTATAATATGTAATGTAAAATATAATATCTAGTTTTTGCCAGAATAAACCTTATGCCATTCATTTTATGGTAAAACGACCAGACATTTGAACCAATTTACACTCTCTTGCTAGTGGGTAAGAGCTGACCTCCAATGAACCCTGTTTCTTTGGAGTTGCACTCTCACTTGACACAACATAATTCCAATGTTTTTAAAAGACTATCACAGCGGTGCTGCTAGAAGAATTGTTATTCATGGCACTTCTTTCATTTTAAGTTTTGTTGCTGCTTCTAATCTGGACGAGCTTTAAATGTTGCCATAATGCTGAGGTCAATGTGTATTGGTGCGATATCCTACAAGCAAACGCTAGGTCTGGCGAATATATTATTATATGTTTCTCTGAATGAGATTTCCTTGAGTTTATATATAACCTTTCCAATAATTCATCTAAAAAAACAATTACATGCTTTGCTTGTCAGAAAGCGCCTAATATGAAAATCACAACAATTCTTAAAACAAAAGGGCCATCGAGACATGTAGACCTAAGAGATACTACACGGAAATCACCTGTAACTAAATTTGTGTAGTACTAATAGTAGCATTAGCAGTAACCGTCGTAGTAGTAATAGTAGCAGCAGCAGTAGTAGTAGTAGTAGTAGTAGTAGTAGTAGTAGTAGTAGTAGCAGCAATAGTACTAGTAATAGTATTAGTAGTAATAATAGTAGTAGTCGTAATAATAGTAGTAGTAGTAGTAGTAGTAGTAATAGCAGTAGTAGTAATTATAGTGGTAACAGTAGTAGTAGTAGTAGTAGTAGTAGTAGTAGTAGTAGTAGTAGTAGTAGTAGCAATAGTAGTAGTAGTAGTAGTAATAGTATTAGTAGTAATAATAGTAATACTAGTAGTCGTAATAATAATAGTAGTAGTAGTAATAGTAGTAGTAGTAATAGTAGGAGTAGTAGTAGTAGTAATAGTAGTAGTAGTAGCAGCAATAGTACTAGTAATAGTATTAGTAGTAATAATAGTAGTAGTCGTAATAATAGTAGTAGTAGTAATAGCAGTAGTAGTAATAATAGTGGTAACAGTAGTAGTAGTAGTAGTAGTAGTAGTAGTAGTAGTAGCAATAGTAGTAGTAGTAGTAATAGTATTAGTAGTAATAATAGTAATAGTAGTAGTCGTAATAATAATAGTAGTAGTAGTAATAGTAGTAGTAGTAATAGTAGTAGTAGTAGTAGTAGTAGTAGTAGTAGTAGTAGTAGTAGTAGTAACATTGCATAAGTACAAAATGCTTAGTGTTTAGCCGGTTGTTAGTTCTGAAATTCGATTAAAACAACTAACTAGGGAGTCTCAAAATTTTCAATAATCTTGATGATCCTAACATTGCAGCAAGTTATATTTGTGCAGTCTATTTCATCTTTCTGTCTAGTCAGTACATCTTCCTAAACTTCTACAGCTTCAACCTCTTCCATCACTATAGTCACTACATTTACAGAGGAGAACCTCTGTAATCAAAGGTTTTCCTCTGTGAATGTAAAATGAGAATGAGAAAGGTTCTTCCTTTCTAAATTCTTTTGACAAATCTCTTCATCGTCTCATTGTTCTTTATTACTTTTAATTTTAGTAATATTATTATTATTGTTATTATTGATAGAATACATGACAAGCTGTTGAGTTATACTGTATGAAATATTTTTGGAGTCTCAGATCAGAGCTTCTGGTCTGGAAAGTTCAAATATTTTTTTTCCGTGTATTCTAGCTGACTTACCAAGGACAGAAGATTAATTGTCTTCGGGTGCTGTTCTTATTGAATATGTGTTCTTACGGAATAAACTGAATGCCTTAACTACGGCAGTAGAAACCTATATGGTAGTCTTTCAGATCTTTCTCAGTGCTTTGACCAACTCTGCCATTCTCCCTTTTTTCTGGATCTCTGTCACTCTTTTTTTATACCGCTTATACATGTATTATTATTATTAGTTTTATTAATTTTGTTATCATTTTCACTACTAGTTGCGTTACTGTAAAAAAAATAAAATCATACCTGCAAGATGAGGAGAATAAGGTAACTCCATGTCTTTAATAATTCTGTCAGCAAGAATGCAAAGTTTAATAAAGGTAAATAAAATGGATCGAATGTTGAACTCACCGACAGCAAAAGTCCAAAAGAAAGTCGTAAGAGCTGCCAAACTGAGCAGCAGTAATGCCCAGCAGATAAGCAGCAACGCTACCATCTTCAAATCATGGATATCACAGCATCTGACCAACTCCCTATTCTCCTCGCTTTGGTCCCTCCTTAGTTCTAATTCTTGCTCCATCCCTATGGCTCTCACACTGCAATCAAGAATGTTTTTCTAACTGGGCATTGTGTGTTTCCTGTCTTGTTATCTTTGGAACAAACAGATATCAAAAGTGAATATAAATTACATCAATAATAGTAGTACAATGCTATGATGCTGTGACCATTTGAACGGTATGATTACATCAACAATGATATGCCGCCATGTTTTATTTATGTGAGCCTTAGTCAATGTGTTTATTGTCACTAAAATGCTGGTTCTATTCCCTAGAGGAAATAAACGACGCACATTGAATTATTGGCTTTTGTTATCAGGTAAAACAACCTGATACACAGTGTCAGCTGCTTTTGCCGCTACCTGATGTTAGCTAATTGACCGGCAAACACTGCCAACTGCTCGACCTGTGGCACAGTGTCAGTGTCTTGAC
The DNA here is from genome assembly GCF_963576615.1 of Watersipora subatra. Lineage (NCBI taxonomy): Eukaryota > Metazoa > Bryozoa > Gymnolaemata > Cheilostomatida > Watersiporidae > Watersipora > Watersipora subatra. The sequence continues at coordinate 10,986,001 of NC_088718.1, forward strand.
ATGTTACACAATGTCAGTGTCTCAACCTGTTACACAGTGTCAGCTTTTTAACCTGTTACACAGTGTCAGTTTCTTGACCTGCCACACAGTGTTGGTGTCTCAACCTGCCACACAGTATCAGTGTCTCAACCAGTTACACAGTGTCACTATCTCGACCAGCCACACAGTGTCTGTGGCTCAACACGCCGCATGGTTGTAACAGCTTTACCTGCTACCCAAAAAAGTGTCATGTATAAAAAGAAAGCCAATGTTGAAGACATTGTCAACAGTGTTAAGGTGTAAGAAGCACTACTACATGTCGTCAAATATAACGTTGACATAATGTTTCATATACGGTTGCAGATGCTATCAGCATGTTCTGATGAACGCAACTATCTAGTGTCAGTTCCAATGCATGCTTGGAAATAGTGGCCACAATTTATTAAAAATAACATCTAATAAGTAAGAAACCCAATTAACCAAGAGTCAAAGAATGACCCTTTTATTGGTTAATAAAGCCAAATTTTTCTTATGCATGACGAATCTCAAAAAACATCGATTGGAGTTGTCTTCTGTAAGTCGCTCGTAGTGATATGCAATTGGTGCAATAATTCCTTTATAGAAGGCCTGAGCAGGAATACAATAAAATGAAGCTATACTTACACAAAATTTTAGTAGATTTTATAAGAAAGTATCAGTATTTTTCTATCACTTGCAATTTTTTTTTATATTTGAGGTGATCTGACTGACAGGATTTTTTAAGATTAAAATCAACAACACCTGATTGCAGTTAAAATACTCAGATCAAACGAATGTGCAATTGCCATCTAGAGTTGTAAAAAGACTGACAGAATAGAGATGCGTAATCCGTAATGCAATAGACACACAATAGCCGATATCAACTATTGTAATGATAACAACTAGTGATGTCATGTCGAAAATAATGTTGTCTGAGCGTTTTAACCCCTATTCAAGTTCTGTCAATTTTAATATTGAAATATCCTGGCAATCAGGCCACCTCTAACATGAAAAACAATGTTCAAATGATAGAAAAATACTGAAACTTTCCGATAAAATCTACAAAAAATTTTGTGTAAGTTCTTTTCTAAAGCTGACTGACTTTTCCCTTTTATATCGACAACGAACTTTATCTCTCGCCCTGATGACGCTGCCAAGAATTCAAGTGTATCAACTCACCTAGGATCAGAAGCATCAATCACTCTGTAGCTTTCACTTGATCCTACTAGCCCAGGCTAAAGTTTTCACACTATTGATATAATGGTTCCCTCAATAGTAGGCCAATATACCTCATTGTATGTAAAATACACATCAACCTGTTAAACAAACACTTGTGTTAGCGAAATATTGAAATGCAACAATGGTGGTCATTTTTAGTCAATGCATACAAATGCATAGAGCGTACAAATGCTTTGTACGCTCTATTATAACTCTCACATTGTTTACTTGTCGCAATTATCGAGATAACGGGACTCCTTTTGAGCAAATCGTATTTGTAATTCTTTTGTCCATTGTAGACAACACACTCACCTTCTGCTCCACGTCTGTTGCTTGTATTGTGGACTAGAATACTGCTGCCTATATTTCTCATTGTGGACTATACTATGGTCTATACTCCATATTGTAGACTGTACTATGGTCTATACTCCATATTGTAGACTGTACTATGATCTATACTCCATATTGTAGACTACACTATGGTCTATACTCCATATTGTAGACTATACTATGGTCTATACTCCATATTGTAGACTGTACTATGATCTATACTCCATATTGTAGACTACACTATGGTCTATACTCCATATTGTAGACTGTACTATTTTCTATAATCCATATTGTAGACTATACTATGGTCTATACTCCATATTGTAGACTACTATTTTCTATAATCCATATTGTAGACTATACTATGGTCTATACTCCATATTGTAGACTGTACTATTTTCTATAATCCATATTGTAGACTATACTATGGTTTATATTCTATATTGTAGACTATACTAGTGTCTATTTATATAAATAAATCTCAGTGTTTGTCTTTTTGTTAACCCCTGTGTCCAGTTCTAGCAATTAAAATCTAGCAATGAAAAATCCGCGCAGCACTGGATTTGATCTCAGGACCTTCAGTTCTAGAGGCGGCGAACCTAACCATTAAACTACACGGAATACAATAGGCATTGAGCAAATAGTCATTACATTGGTTAAGATACCCCAGCTTGAAGCGCTTGCTTGAGGATCATAACTAGCACTGTTGACAGTTACGTGTAACCATTGTTATGCTGATCCGATATGCAAGTATTGTAGTGGAGCAGCAGCCTACCATAAAGTGCGCAAAAAAAGTGATTTATTTTATATTAGGATGGACAATATGCTGAAATAATGTTCTAGACCAGAATTTTATGCTGATTCTGAATATTTAGTTTCTACACTTCTAAACTAGCCACCAGACTAATTATAAAGTATTACGTGATAAAATAAATTAATAATATAATTTTTATAATTTACAAGTTCGACCAGTACAGAGCGGGACTGTGATACATTAAACTAGATCCAAATTTGTAGCTGATTTCAAATATCATATTATGAGATTTCAAAAACGCATGGATTTGAATTTATATTACATAATATTATTATGTAAGTTATATGCATAACTTGAAGTATGTATTAAATATAATTGTAAATACCACTCAATTCCATGTGTTTTTGGACCAAAATTTGGAGCTTGTTCCGAGGATGTAATTGACAATTCTCTCAACTGGCCACAACATTTTCATAATGTATTATGTAATACATGAATTTAATGATATAATTTCAAATTTCGCCAGTTTATCATTTGGGGAAAGCAAAGAGGTTGCAATACATCAATCAAGATCAGAATTTGTAGTATATTTCAGATTTAATATTTATATCTTTCCAAGTTGCATAGAGTTTAACATATACACGATATTATATAATATAATGGATTACATAATTTGTCTGTTGGTCTGATGTAGCACCATGACTGTGTGTTATCTCCTACACATCTACAAGAAGGAAAAATGAATCAAAAACTGTCACAGCTGTTTAAAGATTGGACCAAGATGTAGAATTTTTTTTTCTGTTTGGTATCAGGGAAAGGTATCATGAGTGTAAATATTCTGCAAACTTTCAAAGAAATAACCTGATACTTGATGTATAGTATAATAACCTACCTTCACCAGCATCCTCATCAAAATCTGTATTCTCCTCTTCAACACCAGTTTTGTTTCCACAGTCCTTGCACTGACACATACCTTTACATTTGAGTCTAGCCTTCTGGCACTGGCATTTATTGGATGAACATCCTGTCTTACATCGACAAAACATGTCTTTCATCACACCAGAAGGCGCTGGGTCTGTGTCATCCATGTGATTTTGAGATTTCCATTATACAAAGTCCAGCCATGATTAGTGGGTAAGGGAGGATCAATTGTTGGCTGCACAGCTCTACGCCATATGGCTGCTTGGTAACCAGCTCTCATTACATGCAGCCTCAATTCATCTTGGGTTGGATGAAGGTTAGCTTGGGAAATCCTTGAGGGAGAGCAATAAACCAAATATCTTGCTTCATTGACCTTTTCAGCTGTGTCAATATTATAAAGTCTGCATATGAGTTTCTCTATAGAGTACTGAGGATCATCACCTACCTCAAAGCCCAAAGAGCTTAATACGTTGATGAACTCAGGGTTCTGATTGAGCAAATTCAAAAAGAATTTCTTTTCCTTTGAATGAAATGCGCTGATACTATCACAACCGCTGAGTGCATGTAGACCCAGAAGTGCCTGGCAGTAGGGCGGTGTTAGAATACCTGATACATTTCCAATGTGTATGCATCGCATTCGTTCTTTCTTCCCACAGAAGTAGTACAATTGATCTGATGGAAGCTCATGTACCAAAGATATACAAATCGTAAACACATCTGTATCTTGACACTTTATCATCACCGTACAGTTCATCCTTTTTCTTCCATGATGGACATTATATGTGCTATCATTCTTGTGTCAGCTTCCTCATTATCTGATGATAGACTCACTATATTTTTATTACTGGTTTTCCCATCCATTTGAAAACTGATCTTGTTGCACTTGGAAGAAAATGCTATGTATACATCAAGATCCTGTTTGATCTGTGCACTGCTCCACTCCTTACTCAAGAATGGCATAAAGTATTTCCGGTATGTTTCATTGTATTTATCTGATTCTCTGAAAGCATCAATATAAAAAGCAATGAAAAACTTTTACCAATGATCACAAAAAGCCCAGAGTAATCAGTCTATTTGGCAAGGTAATGTGCCATTGCTAGATAGCTCTATTCTAAGATAATATAAGATATACAGTATATGTTCAAGTTAGATTGATTGCAGACAAACAAAATGGCTTACCTTTGTACGGCTGGCTGTGTTGTCCTAGTGTCTTGGCGGGTGAATTCTCTGAAACATACTCTGTGGTATCTCGCTTCCATAGCTACCAAGCCAGGGTCCTGACCAATTAAATCCAATACCTTTTGTCCATCTGGCCGTCTTCTGGCGGAGTCAATCAGCAATCCTATAAAAAAGTGAATGCCAAAGATTTATGTCGATTGGTTACTTTGGAAGTAATAGAGGGCTGAGTAGGTCGTCATAATTATGCAGCTTATATGTAACAAAACTTGATTCATCACCTGCTGTCAAGGTTTGTGCTTTGATTAGCGTATCTCTTACAGTTTTCTTTCCCGATTTCTTCAACCATTTATCTTTCTTCTGACATATGATGCACAACTGAGATAAAAGAGGATCAGTTCCTCTAACAGTGCCAAATGACCTTGTTCTTTTTGTGGTTGTCTAGAATAAACCCATGACACAAATAATCAGTCATTGTAACAGTGCATGACTATAACATGGACGTAAGTCACCAACATACCTGCCAACTCTCACGCATTGGGCGTGAGACTCACGCAATCACCCCAAAGAAAAAATGAAAATGCGTGAGATTTTTGCCCCAATTTCCACAATTTTACACATACTATCATTGATACATCAATTGCCCCAAAACCAAATCTCACGCATTGCCCCACTCTTGGGTTGGCAGGCCTGGTCACCAAACACCATGTAGATTTTCAAATAAGTTTTAACAAATGGGGCACAAATGACATTGCTTTGCTCTTACTAAACTTGTAAAACAATATGAATATAGAGATTTATTAATGGTAAATATATAATTTATGTGTATCACAAATTCACAATGGCAATAAAAACAATGAGGAGCAACATTATTCAGTGCCCAGTGGTGAAATGGATGGACACCACAGTACCCACCTCTTCAGAGCTGACAGTATCCTCTGCTGATTTTCTCTTCGTATGTCTGGCCTCAGCTCTTTCCAATAGTAACTTATTGCAGTATTTTTTGTAGCATGCATAGTGACAGACAAGGTTTGCATTTGACTCATGTTCAAGAAAGTTTGCTGCAATTACTATGTTAAGTTCATCATCCAACTCAGTCCACTTCTGTGTGTACCCCTGAGCAGTTTTTCACTGCTGTGCTGGGACTCTAACCAAGGTTTCCCCACAATTTTTCAAACAATGGAAGACACACTCCTTATCATCCATGCTTTTTTAACTCTTAAATGTGGAACCTTGACTCGTAGCAGTAATTTCAAACGGAAAAATACCGATTTTCCGAAACTTTAGGAGTTGTCCTCCCTCAAAATAAAATCGTATTAGAACTTCTAAGTGTGACCAGTTATAGGTGTAGAAACTATATCATTAAACTCAGCATAAAATTCTGGCCAAGAATCTAGTCTTACTTTATTCTCCATGTTTATATAAATAAGAGTGAAAGATAGCTCTGGGCTGCTTCTCCACTATTGTTGTAGTAACGATTTAGTAAAGGTCTAGCTTTCCAGGTAAGTTACTCAAATTCATTAAGTAGTTATTCTATTGCTGGCGCAACGACTGGCATTAGGTTGAATGGTTGAATTTAATGGTTGAAAATAATACTAATATAACATAGCTTTACAGATATGATCTCACCAAATCCATTTTATAAGTCATGTGCTTGTTTAGAATCTAGCCTAAATATTCATTCACAAACATAATTTTACAGCTGTTCGGGTTATATATTCGAAATCAGGACAAAATGAGAATTTATTTTATATATAATAGTCTATAGATATATATAAATCTTATTCTATATATATAAATCTCAGTGTTTGTCTTTTTGTTACACCCTGAGTCCAGTTCTAGCAATTATAATCTAGCAATTAAAAAATCCACACAGCACTGGATTTGATCTCGGGACCTTCAGATCTAGAGACAGCGAACTTGATAATTATGCTACCAGGATTAGAATGAATTAATTGGGTAAATAGTCCTTACATTGGTGAAGATACTCACAATTGAAGCGCTTGCAAAAGGCTAATAACTAGCACTGGTGGCCGTAATGCATAACGATTATTAAAAGTTGACTTGCAACAAAATTCACATTACAGTTATTTGGTATCAAAAGATTCACCATGTCTTACTCTGTTGTGTTGTAGGTGCAAAATATGTGGGAATGTGATTACACGCTCTTAAAAGCTCAAAAACGAAAAGCTGCCGTAGATTGGAATCTCTTTATTTATCTGACGTAGTCATTACAGTTTGGTTATCGTCTTGTCACGTGATGTTCTCACGTGAATTGAAAGGCCAATAGAAAGTTCAATATAAAACTTATCGTAGCACTAGTTTATGACAAACACTTCGGGTTTTACCGAAGATCCCGTATCAAATATGAATGCTTGCCACTTTACAGTTTTGTTTCGGCATTATCTAATCGTCAAGTCGTAATCTGATCATGTGACCCAATACTTCGCAAATAATTTTTGCAGCACTTTTCTATTATCACAGGTGACCAACAGGCTCGTCATGATTATCAGACAATGATATGTACTCCGTCGAGCTAAGGATAAAAAATTAAATGAATTTTTACGGTAAGTTATAAGATATCAGTGCTAAAAGTGACAGCATTACAATGACGATAAAACAGACGCGTAAGAACAATAGACATGGTTTTAATGAATGCGTGAAGTATATTTGTGAAAATATTTCGACGAATGAGGTTGCATGAAAGTGTAAACAAAAACCATCCTGTAACAATTAACTATGTTCCATTTGAGCCGTTTTGGAAAGCGATTCCAAACTACGGCGGTCTCGTGTGGCTGCGATTAACTGTTCATTTTTTAGCTTTTAAGAGCTTGTAATCACATTTCCATATATTTTGCACCTACAACACAACAGAGTAAGACATGGTGAATCTTATGATACTAAATAACTGTAAAGTGATTTTTGTTGCAAGTCAACCTTTAAGCTGGCCCAAAATGAGGGTATTATTTTAGTAAAAATCTAGCTTTCCAGGTAAGTTACTCACATTCATTAGGTAATTATTCTACTAGTCAAATGCTCAGTGTTGCACTGAGCATTTGACTAGTAATAAATATGGTGAACTATACTATCATCTATTGTTTATGTTGCAGACCGTATTATTGCTAGTTTTTCACATTGTTAGAGCTCCATTCTGTTGACAATGTGAAAACTACTATTGTCTATTGTCCCCTCTTTGTTCCCACAATGTTAATGGTATATTAGTGTATATTTTTATAAAGTTAACTATAATGTTTATATTTATCTACAATTCTCAATGTTTGCCTGTATGTCCTTCTGTACTTCTGTCTGTCCAGCTATAGCGATCAAGTTTAAAGATTGAGATTTCCGCTGCGAACTGGATTTGAACTCACAACCTCCAGTTCTGCAGACCTCCATATATCCAATACACTATAATATCCAACTGGCTATACCATGGAATAAATTTGGCAGATACTTGAAATACGTGCCAACCATTCATGGCCTCTCGTTAAACTCTGCACCTAGCATTATGCGTAAAGCCATACCAGAAGAGCAATTCATGCCCATTAGTGAAGAAAATTGCGTAAACTCATATAGCCAATAAGACTTGCTATCAGTATAGATCTGTAGAAGGCCCTGCAGCCGGTCTGCTTTGAATTACACAAAGATAAACTCAGCAAACATAAATAACACAGTAACAGAAATAAACTCAGCAAACATAAATAACACAGTACACAGAAATAAACTCAGCAAACATAAATAACACAGTAACAGAAATAAACAAACACCCTCACTTAAAAATTAGAATGATAAATGTTGATGTTGAAAATGTTGATTAAAAGTAAACTTTCTGTACAGAAACATTTTTGTTACACGTGCAACGCCGGGAATTCAGTAGTCTTTTATAGTTTGAAGGATACTATTGTCTTCTACTTATTCTAAGCTCAACTACTAGTCAAAATCTTTACTATAATAAAAGCTGTGACCATCTGTCTATTGAAAATTTTGAAAAGACCACATCATGCAGGGTTCATCCCACAAATTATCTATATGGTGACAACTAAATTGTCACACACTTTGCTGTCAGACGGACTACCACCTTCCCACTTGTTCATCTTTCAGGCTTGCAGAATTATTGTGGACTAGTTAAATGCCCGGTGTTGCACTGGTAATAAAAAAACTGTAGCGCAGAAAATGTATTTGTTATCAACAAGGACAACATTTACTTTTCTAACTTTTAAATTAAGATGTTTGTTTATTTTTTTGTGTCCAGTCATTGCATAATTAAAAATTATAGTAAAGAATTAAACTTTGCTTTGCGTGTCTATCCATCAATCTGGGCATTAAGAAAAAGATTGCACCTCACGGGAATCAAACATATACATTCACTTGCATGTAAGCGAGGAATGTTTAGCCAAAGACACTACCCTTAAAGGTTGACTTGCAACCAAATTCACATTACAGTTATTTGGTATCAAAATATTCACCATGTCTCACTCTGTTGTGATGTAGGTGCCAAATATGTGGAAATGTGATTACAAGCTCTTAAAATCTCAAAAACGAAAAGACGCTGTAGATTGGAATCTGTTTATTTCTCTGACGTAGTCATGACAGTTGATTATTGCCTTGTCATGTGATGTTCTTACGTGAATTGAAAGGCCAATAAAAAGCTCAATATAAAACTTATCGTAGCACTAGTTTATGACAAACACTTCGGGTTTTACCGAAGACTCCGTATCAAATATAGATGCTCGCTACTTTAAAGTTTTGTTTCGGCTCTATCTAATCGTCAAGTCATAATCTGATTATGCGAACCAATACTTCGCAAACAATTTTTGCAGTACTTTTCGATTATCACAGGTGACCAACAGGCTCGTCTCGATTATCAGACAATGATATGTACTCCTTCGAGGTAAGGTTAAAAAATTAAATGAATTTTAACGGTAAGTTGTAAGATATCACTGCTAAAAGGGACAGCATTACAATGACGATAAAACAGACGTGTAAGAACAATAGGCATGGTTTGATTGAATGTGTGAAGTATATTTGTGAAAATATTTCGACGAATAAGGTTGCATGAAAGTGTAAACAGAAACCATCTCCCACAACTACGTCACATTTGAGCCGTTTTGGAAAGATAATCCAAACTATGGCTGTCTCGTGTGGCTGCAATTAACTGTTCGTTTTTTAGCTTTTAAGAGCTTGTAATCACATTTCCACATATTTCGCACCTACAACACAACAGAGTAAGACATGGTGAATTTTTTGATATCAAATAACTGTAATGGGAATTTTGTTGCAAGTCAACCCTTAAACCATACAGCCACCTTGCTTCGATTCAGAATAATTGTGCTTATAATCAGTACACATGATCTTTCATGGCGCACTGGACTGCAGGCCTTGTTTTTGTGGAAGTCTGAGCACATATCTTTCTTTCAGTAATTCAAGCGTACTTTTAGTAGTTTGCTTGTAGTAATTCAAGCGCCGCAGGCATGTATGAAAACTATTTTAGCATGTTTTATATAAAACTGTCAACATGTAGGATTTGTGTAGGGCTCATGTAATATTCGTGTAAGACTCATGTAGGATTCATGCAGGATTCATGCAGGATTCATGTAGAGTTCATGTAGGGTTCGTGTAGGGTTCATGTAGGATTCGTGTAGGATTCGTGCAGGATTCATGTAGAGTTCATATAGAGTTCATGTAGGATTCGTGCAGAATTTATGTAAAGTTCATGTAGGGTTCATGTAGGATTCATGTAGTATTCATGCAGGATTAATGTAGAGTTCATGTAGTGTTCATGTAGGATTTATGCAGGATTCGTGTAGGGTTCATGTAGGATTTGTGTAGGGTTCATGTAGGGTTCGTGTAGGGTTCATGTAGGATTCATGTAGAGTTCATGTAGGATTAGTGATTCGGGAAACCGTGTAAGATTCCCAACATCTATCCAAACAAGCTCTAAAACTCGCTCATAGAGAGCTTACACTTTTACTACAGCAGATCAAGACCTGCTGTGTGTGGCCTCGCAAAATAAAAAGGCTAAAAAGTATGGTACTGTGGCAGCACATACCCCACCCCTGAACTAGAAGCGGTGCGGCAAAAATGACAGCTTGTGATGATACCATCCATGATTGCAGCATATAACAATTTGATGAATAGTTGCGACCCCTAGATCAAGCCATGAATCACTATTCTCACTTTTCGTGTAAGACTGCGAAATGGTGAAAGAGGTTGTTTCAATGGATTTTGGAAGTATTGCAGGTGAATGCACACATCCTGTATGTGCTGAGACACCCAAATGGGTACCACTTTTGAACTTCAAACGCATTCTGATAGATCAACTGTGCTTAGAGTTAGTTACCTGTGGTAACCCAAGAAGCTGAGAACAACAAGGTGAAAGGTCATCTCTGAACCCAGTTGTTGAACACCTTTTAACTCAGCAGCACCTTATTCTCTACTCTGTTGAGCACAGAAACTGCAAAGTATGCAGCACTCCTGATAAGGGATGTCAAACCATTATAAAATCGAGCACTGTGACTGCTACCTGTGCCAGAAAAACTGTTTTGAGCAGTTCCACACTATACTGTGAACATTTAGCTCATACCAAACCATCCTGCACAGATCTGCTCTAAACTAAGAACATAAAAATTTCATTTCCATTGTAATTGAACACATATGGCAAGCCTTTGTATAAAGTTCTTGGTTTCAGTAATAATCACATTTCCGGTTCGTAAATTGCCAGTATATTGTGACTATTGATTCAAATGCGAATATCCTCTAAACTGTTTAAGCTAGCATGATAATGTTTAAAGAGAGTGTTATTTATAGGTTTTGATACAAAATTATATTAGATTCATATGTGTTCTACAGTAAACTTTTTGTCTAGTTCGAAGTAAACTTGGAATATGCTGGCTGATTTTCAAAGTTGATATTCTAATAGTGAAATATGTATAATGATGATTCAAAACACTGATAGAAATCATATCAATGAAAAAAAAATTTTCTGTTGGTCATTTTCTTGTTTTGATTACGCAGATTAAATGTGTAATAAAAAAGTTATGCAATGTTCTGTGAAATATTATTTGAATTATATTAGGTTATTTAAATAGCTTTTGTTGATTAATTAATTAACTAATTAATTACGCCCTGACTAAAAATTAATTATGTTAGTGAATGAATTAACAGAACTTTTTAACAGTAACCAGTTTGCTTCTCAATATTAACAGAAAAAGGTTTAAGTCTGTCAAAGCCATGACAAGTTTGCTGTTGCAAGAAACTTCTACAAAGTCAAGGGCATACATATTACATTCTCACTTTTCAAAAGATGAAAGAAATCAAGGTTTATAGATTAATGTCCCAAAGTATGCTTTTTTAGTATGTATAGACTATCCGCCACTGATCACCTCATAATAGTTAAAAATCTTTTCATAAAAACAATCGTGGCGTAAAGGTCTAGAACACCTGACCTATAAACAGTTGGTTGGGGTTAAATTTCTAAAAGGTCTACTGGAGGTGACAGGAATGACATCTAATCTTAAATTGCTCTTTGCAACTGGGCATGTCTTCAGGTTTCTCTATTACTAGACTCAAACATGTTCCGCCAAGATCAGAGTCTATGTTTGTACAACAATGTTGTATGTCTATGTTTGTATGTCTATGTTTGTACAATGCTCTTAAAAAAGTTTTTAGGAGCATTGTTATAAAATGCTGTTAAAAATGTCTTTAATGTTAAATTGTCGCCTCTGCTTGCAGTAAGATAAGCAGACGTTATACTAGACCTTCGAAGGATTGTTCACACAATGTTTCCCGCTGAGCTTAGCAACAATAACCGTGTTAGAGTGTTGCTCAAGTATGTACGAGAAAACGTTTTGGATTGGAAGAGTAGACGGGGTCGGAATTCGATTTTTCTTTGAGACATTACACTAGAAAAAATAGCTGTCTCTGTTCAAAAGGAGTTTTTTACAAAGTTAACCATTTGAATCCTGGCAGTTTTTGTCAGTATTTCTAAGTAATTAAGTCTAAGTATCTAAGTAATTTGTCTAACAATCTGAAGTTTTCAAACTTTTATTTAATATATTTAAATATGCTCATAATACAATGATATTTAGTAAAACACTAGTAAAGAAAAGTCGAGCAGCCCACAGCAAATGTCATGAAACAGAAAAAAAACAGTATTTCACTATTAATCGAGCTGAAACTAGAAAAATTTGTATGATTTAAAAAAAACTCATTGAAATACTTACAGTAGTATCATATCCATCGAGCAGACGTTCATCATCATTTCATGACTCAAAATAAACTGGAAAATTATAGTTAGTATCATAAAAATTTTCATTTGCATCACAATCATCCATGACCTACCAACAAATGAGTCGTAGTGATTTTTTTGCAATGCCGTTCAAATAAAATTTGTTATTATAACGAAGGAAGTACATAAAGATATTTGAAAACTGTTTCAAATAGAAGTGAAATTTTTGGTTTAACATCCTGTGCAAGAATTAATTTGATTTGTTTACACTGTTACTCAGAAACAGCTTTTGTAAACAGAGCCATGTGAATGCCAGTATTCCGGTCGCTAGGGCTTCTGACACACCTTACGCAATGTCGGAATAATGGCCAATAAAGTTCAAAGGGTTAAATAAAAAACATTATGCGTAATATAAAAAAATTTGTTTGCAGCTGAATAAAACTGTTTATTAAAAAAGATTTTGGCTGTATGTTGATAGCAAATATGAGATAAACAGCATATCTGCATGAGAAAATGACCATTTTATTCATTCTATTTTGTAATTGTCTGCGCCAGAAGGGATGATAACTTGTTAGTTTCATGAGAATAAAGTTTTAATTATTGTAAATCGAACGAAGTAGACAGTTATGCCAGCCATGCTTGAGGTCAAAATACTGCAAGCTGTGGAAAACTATTTTTAAATTAGCTTTTGATATGATCTTGTTATTATGTGGTACCTTGCTGAAATCAACAAAACTAAATTTTACTCTTTTTGAAAACCATAAAAAAACATTAAAACTGTCATCAATGGATGATGGTATTTAACAAACAATTTGAACATGTTACTACAAATTGAGCTGAATATCATAAGAGTTATGTACTCAGCGAGAAGATAAGTCTTAAAGAGACAGAAGTAGCAGTTTCATTACAATCGTCTTAACAAATGTGGGCAATATGTACTTACTAGATGTGCTGGTTGAGATTTGCTTTGAAATTTCAACTAAAATATTTAGCAAATATTTTTAAAATTATTTTAAAAATTGCTTGCATACTTCTTCTCGTAATAGCAAACCAACTGCTTACACTGTTGGTTTGTATACTTGATTACATTTCAAATTATAAATTTAAAAACTTTTATTGGTTTTGTCATTTTCTGTTTAAAATCAAGCAAGCCAAAATACTATCATATATTTACTACCATAAAAAACTAACAAAACGGAACCAATAATGCCGACAGTGCACAAAAACTTGGTAACATATTTAAATAGGTTTGTATGTGTTTTGTTTCGTTATTATACTTTAACGACTCTACAAAACGATGTTTAAATTTGTTGACGAAATTTTGAGACAAGGGTTCGTCTCATTGTTGATGAATAGTTTTCGAGAGTTGTGTGCACATGTGCATTTATCATAAATCTCTCAACCAATCGCTTCGCTCGTGTTTGGTCGTGGGATAAAAAACTACCATAAAATTTACCATTAAATGAAGGTGCTTGGTTTAAATTTTTGCCAATTCATAAACAAATGTGAATATACAAAAAATGAAGCTATAAACTGCGTAGTAATAGTATAAATATTTACTTTTTGCAACTAAAAATGATTTGTGTTTTCACAAAAATCCTAGCTTCACACACTTTAAATGATGACTTATTACTGAGATTACTTTTACGACTTCACCACAATAATTGAAGTATTTAGTAATTGTAAGTAATTGACACACAATTGACCACAAGTAATTGAAGTGCGACTTTTTAGAGGATTCGGAATTGCATGCCCTTTATTATGTGATATCAACTGATCCATATCATGATGGTCTCATAGATGTAATTTGTCTCTTACAGTGGTAAGATACTGACTCTTAGGCTATAAAATGCCTACTTGATCAAGGTTTGATTTGAAAAAAATTCTAAAACACATCTGATGCAGCATGACCAACTTATTGGATGAGACGCTAAAACGCCACTTCTATGCCAATAAGAATTGACATGCCAATATGATATAGAGAATATTATTGTTAGCCTCGCTGAAAAAAGGGTCACTAAATATTAAAAAATCGCATACATGGGCCACATCTTTTGTCAATCTGAATTCTTTGCATTTATGATATTGGTTTAAATTTTTTATATGGTTCAATAATAGCCGTCAAAGGTCAAAGCTCGTTTGGCCTTTGTGCTATTGTGCCTTTTTTGTCTAACAAATAAAATATTTTGCAAAATTCTGTTAATTTACCTACTTGAAGTTTTAATTTCATTACTGTACACCCACCATTTTATTATTTTCATTTTGATTAGTTAAGTTTTTTTATCTACAATAATTTTCTTGGACCAACTATAGTGTGACAGAAAATCTGTTTATTGGTCATAAAAGTAATCGTGTCTTTAAAAACTTACAATGAAGACAATGAGTGAAAAGTTTAGATTTCTTGTTACTGTAGGTCTTATTTGACTGCATTATACATATAACTTAAATTACCAATTCACTAAAAATTCTTTTTAAGTTCATGTAAACCTGCAACACCATGTTCTGTTGCTATCTGTATTTACAATGATGAGTGAAAAAGCAATTCTTATTACAGTCACTTTATAGCTAAAGCTTGATTTTCATTGGTTGCTGTTCACAAGCACATCTGACAAAACCTGGCGGAGTATATTGGTGAACATAGACATAAAATATGCGTGATACAGACAAAAATATTTAATTTCCTTGAATCTATTCGTCCTGCTTTACTGGAGAACTGTGATGATGTGTTGGTAATTATAGTGAACTATAAACTTAACAATCATTTTTCAGCAATTTTATGCTAAATTTTCAAAACTTTTTTAGAACTTTTCCATTTTTAAATCTTTAATTACGTTGTATTCCTTTCCTACACTGTGTGGATGTGACAAACCTGTGTTAGTGGCTGGTTAATTTTTATCATATACATGTAGCTTATTTGATGAATTTTTTTTGTTCCAACTAGCCATTGGAACAACACTAAGTAGAGCAGCCTTTCACTGCGTCATTGTGACTAGCCAACTTTGTTACCTGGATGATTAGTGACTCTCCTTATAGAATCCATTGTTACGGGCATGAGCTAAAACTGTGTGTATTGATAAACACATTACTACCAATAAATAAACTCAAAAATGACTTGATAATAAAATATTAAATTTTTTTAAACTTATTTAGCAAATTGAATATAATTATTCTTAACACTACTAAGTAAGAAACATAGAATTAAGAGTTATGTTAACTTTAATAAAAAAAAACTTAAAAAAGAGTAGATAACTCAGTATATCTTACGTTTTTCTCTAGTTTTTTGAACATACGTACGAAAAATAGCTTAGTGTATGTATGTACATACACTAAGCTGAATCAATTAATAACGCTCAATGCGCTTGTTGTCATGCTATAGAGCATAAATAAATAACAGCTTTTGGTTTTGATCTGTTGGCTAGTATCAAGTACAAGCGGTGTATCAGGGGTGGATCTAGCAAAAAAAGTGTGTGGTACAAAATTTGTATAATATATCTAGAGTGGGAGGGACTGCGCGGGGTGACCCCCTTACCTGACACCGCGCTAGCGGAACTTTTTAAAATTTAGGCATCTTAGAATGAAGGAGAGGTGTGTTTGAGCAAAAGTTGTGGCTCAATTGGGGATGTTTATTGGGACCACTCTCATTTGTTTATAAGCTAAACAAATTTAGGTCAATGTTATTAAAACTGGTTCGTTTTAACGAGCTCTACTAGGCCGTTTTTGTTCATTTCCTCCCAAAGCAAGTTCTCAGTGAAATGAATTGTAATTTACTCAATTCTTGATGGATTTTAAATCTTTTTTTTTATTTTTTGTCATATTTATGGTGGTGCATTTGCACCATATGCACCACAGTAGATCCGTCCCTGTGTATACACCAATGATATAAACCCTCACTGAAAATAATTTAAATTTGGAAACAAAATCATTGGTCTGGTGAGATATTACTTAGAATGCATCTGATAAGCCATTAGGAGGTATTTTCTGGAATGATTTCAACCTTCATGCAGTGTCATGCGTCACGCGTTATACTAAACGCGTGCGTTGATTTAGCCCACATTCCTTGTGGCCACGAAAGTTCAAATTTAGTTTCACATCCATAACGCTGTAGAGCGCAAGCTATAACACTTTCACGCGTATAAAGCGTGATCTGGGAAAATTCCTACACGATGACTTGAACATGACTAAATATTGGAAGACGCGCTACAAACCCGCTCTGATACATATAAGTAAGACGTAAAAACTATCGTAAATGTAAACCAAGATATACAGGTAAAATACGACGTCTTATAAAAACGTTGATGTTCGGTTCGGTACGAAGAAACTTTGACAGCACGTGGAAAATTTTTAGTCTACTACGAACTCAGCGTCTACACAATCCCGGTTAAACTGTCGAGGATCGTTGGTGTCGGTGGCAGTGATATATATTGCATGCGAAGTAAGATTAAATTTATGCACTTCAAACATTATGAATTTTTTATATGTATACCCATTTTTGTGAATACAACTTCCATGTTGTGGTACTGTAATTAGCTAATTGCAATGACATGTTAGATTTGCAAGCAGTTTCGCCTACCGCGTGGTCGTGATATGCTGTTGGAGTATGCAGCTCGCGTCTTTGTTCCAGTTATAGTTTATTATTTGTAATTCTAACACAATTCAGTTTTCGTAAGTTATGAAGGACATCCGAAAGTTTTGTCAAACTCAGTTTATAAATGATCATATTCCTATTGTGACTATTCTATGTAAATAAATGTTGTAGAAACACTAGTTACTACTTTTTTACGGGTAGCTAGCTAAGTTAAGTTCCTAAACAAGCTAAGCCAAACTAGCTAAGTTGCTAAACAAAACACTAAATAATAGTTTCTATCGTTCGGAGACGTAATCGTCGGCGTGCACTGTACAATTGTTAATAGATAACTTGATGATGTAACAGTATTTTGCAACGTATTGAAATTTATTAAATATTTTGTAGAAGTAATTTTACAGAGATATTTTTGAGAAGAACTTCCTAGGGTGCAACATAAAGTCCGATCGAACAATTCATGAGTCAACAAAGCCACACCCCAAGTATAGTCGGTCTACCACCACTACAAACAAAACTGTTGTTACAAACACACTGTCTTTCCAAAATTGAACCTGGATAGCCCCAAGTATTCCTCAAAGTCAACATCATGGGAGATTGCAATCCACTTGTTAATCTTTTTGCTGGCGGGTAAGTAACGATTAATTATTGTAGTTTTTGGTACTCTCTAGCGTATCCTCACTGTTGGTATGCCGTTGTTCTACTCTGAAATAGAATAATTGTGTCATTTCATTATTCAATTGTTTCCTAAAGGCGAAAAGACAAAAAATTTTGCGTGATATTCTCAAAATTTTCTTTAAAATTCTTAGTGTTGGGGGGACGGTTGGTGCAATAGTGACGAGTCCCCTTGATGTGGTAAAAACGAGACTTCAATCCAGTGGGGCTCAATGGACAGCCCCGAAATCATTACAACCGACGTTCAAATGCCCGACTACTGGCTTGCCCATCGATCCAGCGACAACAAGAAAATTTCTTGGAAACACCACACCACTGCAGTACTACAGCACAGTATCTCCTGCTACACAGTTGCCAAGACTTTCTCTGTTTGATTGTCTCAGGTAGGCCCTGAATTGAGCAACTTCAATAGATTAATGCTGCATCGAATCTTACACAACTTTTGGAAACAGGGAGGCAGTCTGTGCCTCATTGTAGCAGTAGATTAACTCTTGTTTTCATTATCCTGCTGCTCCTGTTGCATTCATGATTAGGTATTTGCGCACGGCTAGGCTAGGCTGCGGGGATGCAGGCACGTAAATAGCTCAAGCTGTGCAGGTCTGTTCTGCATTTGATTATAGCTCACAACAGTATTGATAAGCAATTTGACACTATATTCGAATGTAACACATTCCTTGCCCACTGTTTTGTAATCGTTTACGTCTAGATTGACCTTGAAATCCAGCTGATGTTATGTACCTGAAAGAAACTTCTCATATTTTTTGTGGCCTTTGTTTGATGGAAGTTCAGTTTTTGCCAGTGTGCTGCTTTCTCTTACCTACGGTTATGCAATACACTTGTAGATTTATTCACAGACATGAAGGGATCCCAGGGCTATTCAGGGGGCTTGGACCGAACCTCGTTGGTGTAGCTCCATCAAGGTAGGCTTCATATGTCCTTTTGGATGACATCACCGCTCACAATATCGAAATTCCTTCTCATCCGTTATTTCATTTACATGATGAAACCGCCCTTCGAAAAAATCTATGCTTGCATTAAGGCATGCAATTATTGATATTTTGTTTTGAGCTTGTGGCAGGCTTTGGTTTCTATTGTTAAGCACTTCTAAAAATATCCATGGAATAACTTTATTAGTCAGTGGAAAAGGCCATTTACTGACATTTTAACTTTGTCTGCTGATCTAAGATCGTGTTTTTTGTGGGCTTGATTTGTTAAAAGAAAAACTGCTGCTTTTCACACCATTTTACTTTCTGTTAGTATTACTGCAGATATACCCCAGCAAACAAGCTAAGATAAGCTGTCATTGTATATCTATAGCATTTGTTATTCAATTGAATGAAATACTGCAACATCATTTGAAGTTAAACAGAAGAATGGTTTGAATGTTTTAGAGCCATATATTTCTGTGCGTACGCCAAGAGTAAGGAAATCTACTCTCATTCAACTTACATTACCTCCTACGGTAACTCCATGGTACATTTGCTCTCGGCAGCAACAGGTGGTTTCATCTGCTGCTCGCTTACCAATCCCATCTGGTTCCTCAAAACTCGACTACAGCTCGACAGCAAGTAAGTGCTTATCTCCTTTTCGTCGCTGTCTCGTTGGTTGGCCTTCATTCTGAGAAAATCGCACCCAAAAAGTTTCCCGCCAGATTGTTCTTATTGAAATTTTAGGGGCTCAAGTATTCAGTTTTTCAGACCTGCCCATTCATTAGCAACTTCAGTGCCATTTGTAATTACTTTGTTCTTCTAAATCCTTTTTAGCCCTGTTAGGAGTATTACAGACTCCAATCAGTCTTTTATTCTATCAAAAAATAGGAGGCATTCTGTCTGTAATGCTGTTTTCATGAGAGAAATTTGGCTGCGTTAGCATTCTGAGGTTGTAGGCTCTGCTGATCACTTTTACCGACAGTATGTAGTGTCTGTAGAATTTGAGTGGCTGCTAAACATGCCTTGGGGGGAGATTGTAATTTAGTGGTCAATATGAAGCATTATCTGTAAAACCCAAATATGCGGATATTATTTGTTACTCTCGTTTTGTTTTGTAAATTCTACATAGTCTTCCTCTAGCCCGATCCTTACAAACAGTTCTACCTTTGATACCAAAATTTCACTTACTTTTTATCAGCAAAATTCAGGAATGCATTGCTGTCTTCCCTTGTTTTAGTGTAGACAAGCAATCGCCTACAAATTTCCATCAATATTGCTGACAGCTGACTTTACTTAGTAATCTATATGTTATTGTCCGCCCGATCGCATCTACTCTTGTGAACCATAGTTGATGCTAGTCTCTGTTTCACCAGGTCACTCTGCCCTACTTAGACATTGACCTCTATGATGATCAACATGTTTACAACTCCCGCACTCTCCTATAGTATAAGCGATGGCATCAGACTGGACTTGAATACAAAATCATAACATAAATATACAAGAAGAATACTTTTGAAGAAAGGTTGCCACTATTGAACCTGGTCACGCTTAATTAGTTAAGAGATGGATTTCATTAACAGCTAGCGTTTACCCTCTTAACTTGCTGGGGTCATTTTTATTTTTGTTCATGTCTTATATGAGAGACATGTTTAGTCATCGGTCAGGCAAACAAACACCAGCAATCGCCTTTTTATAGCTGAAGAGCGCTTTATTGTAGCGAATATGCTCACTCTCATGCGTCCTTAGTTGCTTCTTCATACGCCTTCGCACTCGTTCTGTAGCTCTGTGTTGGATTACCTCCTAACGTACATTGAATGGTGAGCGTTGGATCTCGCTAGGCCTTTATAGATAGCTAAGGTGCTGGGAAGACTTGATGGCAATCAGTGTAATCCTTGGTTGTTAGATGACTTCGTCTATTGGCATACGCTGACTTTTCCCAAAGCTCTAGTAGTTGTTTTATATAGTTACTAGTTAGTCTGGGTGGTTCACTGCCAAGATCTGTGAGTTTAGCTACTGCCTATTATAGGTAATGGGCTTCGCTTTGTTGGTTAATCTCCAACTGCTATTCAAAGGCACTTTTTAACAGCTGCAGCAAGAACTAGCTAGTAATTCTCGCAAGCATTTGCTAGTATTTCTCATGTGCGCTTCATAGCCGATCTCGCAAGCTTAGCGAACCCAAATTCCTTCCTGGTGATTGTTAAAGCAAAAAATGGTTCCATTTATCAATCAGGTATGATATCATTCTGTTCAGATGTCATTTACAGCTGTTCCGATAATTTTATGTTTGTAAAAGATGGTAATATGTCCACATAAAGACATTAGTATTAGTAGTTCATGATGTCATTTCGATATCCAATTGACTGATATCTAATATGACAATTGACTGATATCGACTAGATTTGCCCTATTTTCAGTTCATTGCTATAGGTGTGAGGTACTGCTAATAGTGTAATTTTACTTTGAGGACAATTTGCTGAAATACGTTTACAACCTCACACTAACCCTGCGTCACACCTTTTTACCTTCCTGCGGTCTGCACCCAACCGGTCAAATGGCTGAGAAAGGCAGATTGATTACTGCCTTTACCTTATCATAAATATACAGCAATCCAATGAAATGCGTAGTCGAACCTTAATTGTATGACGCTATTGTTGTGGATTCATGATGTTCGCTATACCATGAATAATTCCTATGCTCGGAGTGCATAGATTGGTGTGGAAATTTTCCATCACGCTGGGACTTGCCCTCATCGCTTTGTTGAACTACAATTCAATGCCTCTCGCTAACAACTTGGCCGGATTATATGGTTATATATGATTACTTATGGATTATATACATTATGTCATGATTCTGCTGAGAGCTGTTAGTATACCGTGTTCTTTAGTTGATTAGTTATGGTATTTAAATACAACTAGCCTAGTGTTACTGCACTCTAAGATGCTTTCAGTATGATGAGACATTTAGTGCAGTCAAATCTCTGCTTATCTTCTTTACCTTGCTGCACATTTTGTAACAAGGGAAATATATAAAATTTTAGCAAAAAATTTCTAGAATTGTTTTGCTTCCATAAGCAAATTGTGTTGAAATATTGCGAATTATTTGTTCTAGATCAGAGCTGTTGATATACTGATTTGCAAAAAAGATTTGCATTACTCACATTTTTAAACTTACGAAAAGAAATCGCATGCTCACATGAGAACATGGAGGTAGATGTGTTTCGCTCCCAACATCGCTATTAGTAGAGTGGTGCTTCCAGCGCTGGCTATTGGACTTGTGTATGCAGCTAAATCAACTAAACCAAAGACATGCTCTCATAAATACGTTATAAAGTTTTGCAAATGTGAAAGATTAAACTACAATACCAGGCATTGAAGGAATCAAGTATTCATGTTTTAGCTATACGCAGCCGAGTAGACAACTCCTGAACTTCTTTAATCAAAGTTGAGGAAGCTTGATTGTGTCAGGACATTCTAAAGTTATGCTGCTTATTCTTGACTCTATTGATACTTGTTTCCCTTGCAGGAAGGGAATCAGCAAACTAACGGTGCTACGGTGCATTCGAGAAGTATACAAAGAGAATGGCATCAAAGGGTTTTACCGTGGCATCACCGCTTCCTACCTCGGCATATCTGAAACCGTCCTCAACTTTGTAATATATGAGAAACTAAAGGAGAAGATCCTTGTTCATGGTCGTACAGTCGACATGGAGAATGACCGGACTGCGGTCGATTTTGGGCAGTTCATGCTTGCTGGTGCTATGAGCAAGACCATTGCCTGCATCACATTCTACCCACATGGTTAGTTTTAGAGATTTCTTTGTTTTAACATTTTTAGATTCAAGGTGCAACCGTGATTCAGTGATTAGCTTATGTTCAGTAGGTCTTCGATCAGTATGCAGCTAGTTTAAGTTGAGGAAGGCCCATTTGTGTCATTGGGGAGAGCATTCAACCACAAATGCACACCTAATCTCATGAGCATATGATGACAGTAAATCATATATCCACTTCCCTAACAGGAAAAGCTGAAGTAAGATATTTGCCTAGTGTTAATGCCCTGTGTACTCGGTGCCAGCTGTTCATATATCTGACTGAGAGTCAGTTTGTCGAGGGATACGCTTTCTCATAGACTTTCATATACTTGACCTGATTGGTCCACCCAATGGGACAGTTTTTCCTGTTGTCACGCGAGGTTACTGCAAGATGACTCAACAAATATATTTTATGTACAAAAACGAATATCGGTTGCCTAGATTGTGTAAACGCTCCATTGAGATTCCATCGAGCGTTTACAATGATTGTGTGAATGCAAAAAAAAGAAATATTCCTTTTAAAGTTATTACAATCATGTAAAAGGGTAACGTTCTAGCTGGATGACAATTGCACTTGAATCAATATTTTGCTTAATAACACTGTTCCATGACTTGGCCTTGGGAAATGGAGAGGCAATTGGGATAGAAATGGCCCACTCAGCTTGCATCGTGTAAAAATCCATTTTCCTGGGCTCCATCATCATCTTTGGATCACCTGGAATGTGCGCATCACTAGTAAGAAATGAAGAACAGTGTGTCTTGCTGCATCTCAGATGGTAAGGCAGTTTTTTGCCATTACCGTACACCTCTTTCCAATGAGCCGTTTTATTTAGCTGCAAATACCGCATTTTTCAAGTCATTGACATCGCTGTACATCCAACATTGATAGCATTGCAATTACAAGGTTTTTCTCTCCGTGTAAAGTTGAAATGACAGTTTTAGTAATTCAGCTCCAACCTGATTATGTAACTACAATATTTGTTTTCATTTTTTAAAAATACTTCAACAACATTTCACGTAGATTTTACTGTTAAAAAATATGGCATTAACAGTTTTGAAAATTTAAGAGCCAAATATGAACATTTGTGTATCAGTTGAAGAATTGAATAGTTTATGGAAGTCTTGGTAATCTCGCACGTCCAGATTTGCTCTTTGGAATACATAAAACTCTGCACGATTCGTTAAAAATGATCACCAACTTAATTTAAATATCTCGGCACATACTAACTCATATGACTATGAAGTTTCTATTCTCATTTTGAAATTATTTTAAAAATATCAATCAATTTGAAAAGATTTTTTGTGTAATCACCTGAACATTGCAACACGATCTGGCTGTTAGTACACAGAAATCTTTCTAAAGCTCACAGATTTGCGATGAACCTCTCTGCCTTTCACTCGGGATGCACTGTGGTTTTAGTAATTTACTGGCTTGCTAGAGATGTAGTGTTTTGGGCAGCATGAGTGGCTCATGTAACAACAGCATTAGCGAGAGAGAATAACTCGCTAGGGGGCCAAAACCTTAGCTAAGCCTGTAATCTAGAACCCTCATCAACATTTACAACCATTTTCATTATCTGATGTGAGCAAATAGTGGAGTTGTTCTCTCTTTACATCATAAATGTTTTGGTCTGTTTCGTCATTCTTGTAAAATTCCTTGTAGTTTGTTCTCTAGTGATTGCATGCATTGTGACATGTTTTTAATTGATGCTTTAGTAACAGTATATGATGTAAAAACAATATATTGTATTATCTTTGCACTCCCATTTATTCTTTAATATCTTTTTAATGCAACCGGATGCATACACATCAGAATCAATCAATGATGCTCAATGCGCTCATAGAGCATAAATGGATAACAGCTTTCGATTTTGATCTGTTGGTTAGTTGAACTGATTGCACATTTTAAAGCATTTTAATACATATACTAACACTGCTATAAATTTGGGCACCCCTATATGTTATATATACTTGCTCTAGCTATATATATATTTGTCAAGTTGAAAGGTTTTATACTGTGCAATTGGAAGATCTTAGAACTGGATACTTTCGTAAAACATAGTATTAATAGTATGGCACATTTGTCTCTAAAGTGGATTTTAGTTTTCTTGTATTCTTATCTACCTAATCAATCTGAGACATAAAAAATGCTTGTCTAACAAGAGTGTAGTTGATACTCATCAAATGTCATTGAATTATAGTCCTGGCAAAAGCAGGAAAAGCAATTGTACCATCATATTGGCTCCTTTCCTGTTACAAAGATGCCTACTATTACTAAAAACAATTTGATAGAGTTAAGGAAAATACCTATATCTCCCTTGGTTTATGTGTGCAACTGATGAAAGTGTGTAGAATATAGTGCATAGAGGAGAGATAATTCTTTTGTGCATAGACATTCGTCATTGTCTATTATGTCTGATATATACAGACAGTTGTTCGATGGAGGAAAGTATCTTTTTAATAAAACCAATAATTTCAAATTAAAAATGTTGCTGATAGCTTTACTTGAAGACTTGAAACAAATTCTTCAACATAGTTGCCCTTTTATGTATACTAGACATAATATTGTAATGTGCTGTCTGGGTTGACAAATAACTCTGTTATTCTCTGTTGTTGCAGAGGTAGCACGAACAAGATTGAGGGAGGCCGGCAGTGTCTACACAGGCTTGTTTCAGACACTTTCGAAAGTCGTAATAGATGAGGGTTTTCCGGGTCTTTACAAGGGCCTCTCTGCCCAGCTGCTTCGTGCCATTCCCAACACTGCCATCATGCTGTGCACATATGAGCTCGTCGTTTACACACTAACACCTGGCTGCAAGAGGAGCAACTGCCTCGACGAGGAGTAGCCTCCTCCTGTTGATTTCATCACAAATAGTTACAAATGCATTCATTATATTTTGATTCTGAGTAACCTTGGGTTTGAGAATCACCCTTCTAGCAATCCTTGATGCGAATAATTCCAATGAATCTTTTAAAGTCACTTCCTTTTTCTATCTTAGTTTAAGAGTTGGTGCTTGTGATTTTCCAGATTTAATATGTATATGTATGGTGTACCTGTATATATTGTTACATAGACCGCAATAAATTTGACTTATAGTTTGCTGTGAAACAACTTGGTATAAATTCTTCATTAGTATAAGCTTCCTTTAGTGTCGTCGAGTTCATATCTTTTACACGCAAAGCTAAAATATTCTCTTAGCCGTTTAATGGACTAGATATAAATGGTATAATATTTATAAAGGATCATTATAAATGATTTGTTTTTGCATGCACTAGTCTCTCCTTCAGCATGCATAATAAATGGTGATCATTTAGCTAGGCCAGCTGAATAGTAAATTTTATCGCTTAGTCAAACGCTGAAAGGTGTGTGCTTCGAATCAATTGTACATTTTTAAAAGCTAGTTCACACAATTAGCAGCTGATTAAAGGTAACATTGGCCAACGTTGTCATAAGGAAAGACTGCGAGTCTACGAGGCTAACAGTAAAACAGCTCGTTGAGTATCTTGTGGGCGTATCTGACTTGTAATGAGGGATTTTTTAATATTGCGATTAATTCTAAACTGTTCATCACACTTGTCTTATAGCTTAGTGTTTGGTTTCGTTGTCGATATAGAATTTTGCTTTTATGGTAAGTGGCACTCGGGGGTGTTCACCTAGGAGACAATACAATGTATAGGTTAACTTTCTACATGCCCAACGATGATACGACGAAGATAGTTTTCACTACAGAAGTTGTTTACTCGTGCTTTTAGCCCAAAGTCGCGGTGATAATTGTAGACCTAAAATCCTACTGTTAAGAAACGATCACTGACTCTTTATTTGTCGGATAAAACGCCATGACGTTCAGTTTTTAGTGATGCTCGCATGAGATTATCAATATAGTAGTACTAATACGGTATTACATGTATGTAGATTATTGTTTTGCCGAAAAAAACGTTGGCATTTAGCCTGTTGGCTAAATTCGCCAAACGTTAGATACGTGTACTTCGACAACTTTACGAACTGTTGTTTTGATGTAGCCGAAGGCTGTCCGAAAACACGTGTTTCCTGTAGTTAGACTTACAATCGGACCTTCGACGCAGTGGTAAGCTAGCAGTACTTGATTGTACAGGTGTCAGGTACTGTGACAGTACGTTTTAATTTTGTTCCATTTCTGTAGTATTTTTACTTCAGCTTTGATGAATGATATAATTGTAACGGTATTTTATTTATTTGATTTTTGAATGGCTACGCAAAGTTAAGTTTACTCTGAGTGTTACTGCATTTGTAGTCAGCACGTTTGTTGGCTCTGTTACTATCACCTTTTATAAGGAGAATAATAAATCTTGAAAATTAATGACAGTCAAACGTGTAAATTTATGAAATTTAATTGCTTGCTATTTATTGGTTACGTGTAATAAGGTTAAGACGAACTGTAATTATGCTGGAGCAAAGTTGTTTACTTTTGTTTGTCAGAAAATATAATTAGTTGCCGTTCACTTTTTGCACATTTTAGTTGATAGTTTGGTTCTGAAACGATCGTTAAAAAGCTAGCAATAAAACTTGAAATTCCACTCAGTGCTGAACCGGCTGTGAATTAATAACTTTTAATTTTTGTTTTGAACATTGATTTTTTGCTACTATTTCATGATTATCTGGTTAATTACTGTTCGGATTTATTGACACTATTCTATAAATTTAATACTTTGATTATTATAACTGACGGGTGGAGAATCAGCATTAAAAAGAATTTTTGTGGAGAATGCTATCGTCTTTTATGATGCTATGTCAAATGATTTATTTAAGGCTAGCTTGGGGAAGTGTTATCGATGTTTCATTTTTATTACCATTAGAAGTTTGCATAACGATTTAGACCTCTGAATGCTATCACCATACTTACTGACAAATTCGTTCTTACATTTTATATTCCTTTATTTAGCTGCCAAACCTGCTGATTATTATCTTTGCTTTCAATAGGTCAATGCCAATTATCTGCTGGGTCAGCCTTTCTATTTACATTTACTAAGTACATTTGCTGTTCTGTAATCAATAGGTACTGTAGCAGCAGTATAGTGTTACATTCTTCTATGCATAACAAGTATCAGTATTCCTCGTACACGTAGTTGGAGTGCATTCTGTTGTAGTCAGTGTTCTTACTAGGTAGGGTTCTTTTATTTAAACAAGGCATGACATTAGATCTTTAGTCACCAGTAGTAGTAGATGTCAAAATTTCTTTAGTTCAACTGACAAGCTTATTTAGGAGAACTGTCAGTTTCATACGCATGCCCTAGAGGGTTACAAATCGCAAAATCTCTACGGTGGAATGGAATATATGACAAGTATTTGTTTAAAAATACTTGTCTCCCCCATGTAGGCAAGAATCACTTTTTTGAAAATTTGAAGGGCTCATGTATACCTACCCAATTGAGTTCCTCCTATGTTCAGGGAACCAAAAAGCAACATAAGGTAACTTTAGACCCGTCATCTGAATTGTCAACAAGACAGAGAAAGGAGGTTGTTGCCCCTCTGCAGGCTACTATACCTCTGTCAATGTATGATGTTATGACAACATAACATTGCAAGAAACGTAATCCTTCATCTTGCATGTTGTACCAGCAATAATGTATTATGTATCTACTAAGTGCAAGCCAAGAGCAAGTGTTTCCAATTTTTATTCCTTATGCAATGCATTGTTTTGACAGATCCGACAGGTTAGCTATGACAGTCATAGAAATGCCCAGCCTTATCTACCAACAATAATTTTATGTGAAAAAATATTTTTCTGTGAAAATAAACAGAAATTAGAAATTATGAGAACATAAAAGGGCTCTAAACTATTTAAATGCTACTTTTATTTATTGCTTGTTATGAAATGTTAAAGTGAAACATCTATTAGTCGGTTGGTCATATCTCTATTGCAATTTACATGGAACTAAAGGCCGGTACGCTTTATGTCTCCATGTGTCGACGTTGTCCTCTCGGCAATTATTTGTCGATTATGCGCACGGTAAACCGAAGGCATCGCCCAGGCAATGTGGATAATTCGGGCAAAATTGCTGCTGTCAAACTTTCCTGATAGTTTGCCAAGCATCCACGGCAGCCTAGGCAATGTACACTATTTAGGTGACGGTGATTGGCTGTCTCGTATTGCTCGATGTATATTTTCTTTTGTGACAGTTTCTGCGGTACTAGTATTTTGTCGTTTCCGCTACTGCATTGTATAATAAGAACGCTATTTCTCGACATAAACGTAAATGATATAAATGTCGATGGATTTGTGATAGTGTGAACATTGTTATCACAGACGATCACCTATTTATGGCGAGATTAACACTGACATACGACGAAACATTGTGAACCAGCTTTGGAGATGGAGATTAGCATTTTATGTATTGATATTCTGTTGAACCTGACCTAAATTCTATATAGATTTAACATTAGAATATGAATGTAACTTGGCGGATGCATACTCCTATCACTACCAAGCACGTGAATTTTTTAATCTCACACTTGGTTGATCACGGCAAATCATAAACAAGGGGCAGGCTTTGCGTTAGCTACAGCTTGGATGCCAATGTCATTTGCATTCGGGCTCATGTGATCTTCATTTAGGTTGTGCTTGTGACCGACTTTTTTCTCTCGCCATGTCTGGAGTGCATCTGGATTTTGAGCTGGATTTGGACTTTCTTTCTGTTGAGGAAAGGGACATCATCCTCGCAGTCTTAAAGAGGGATGAGGCATTGAGAAAGGCTGAACAAGAGAGGAAAAGGTAGATAGAAATATACATACTGGTTGGTGATATTTCTTTTTAGTTTCGGGATTCACATAGACAAAGGTCAATTATTTAGAATTACAACTTAACAATGTTGCTAAAGTTCCTGTGCTAAATGGTAGGAATTAGGACACGAACCATTTCTATATGCCAAGTTATCCTTGTTTATAAATATCAGCTAATATGCCTCTTTTTGTGCCGTGGAAAGGGCTCATAGTATTCCTAGTTATTCACTGGGTTTCCATGCTTCGAATGGGTAGGGAATTGCAGGCTGGCGATGAACTTCCACGGTACTGTTATATGAATCTTTCCAAGATTTATGATGTATCCTTAAAAAAAACTTGTGAAGTAGATTTGCTTTTTTACAGCGAAGCCTTCTCACATAAAAAAGCGAACGAGTTGGATTTTACTGTATCTATGATTTGAAGTGGAAGCAACTCTGAACCCATTCGAAGCTTGGAAAGACAGTGTTTGAGCCTTGCTAGTAGATGTAGTTAACACATCGATAAGTTTGGAGTAATGGCTTCACCTTCATGCTACATTCTCAAGTAATTGAAAGATACATTGGTTAAGAATTTAGTCCAAAAGTTTAGAAAATTGGGGATCACTTTCCAGCAATCAATCTCTTTGCACATTTGTCATATGTTCATTCTGTTTGCGGTATTTCAATGGATGAGCTGTGCATGATCTGGAACGACTCCGGAATTCCTGAACCGATGATGGACTACTTCAGTTTTCCTACTTGTGGCAAACAATGATGTAGCTCTGTGAGTTTAGCTTCTTTCAGTTTGAGGGCCGTGGCCAATGTTTCGCGTTAACAAAAGGATCAATACTCGTGTCCATTTGTAACATCCTTCTGTTCTGCTCAACTGGACTAAACCAGTCTTTGCCCTGGAGTCATTCATGTTCGGCCTATAGTCGTCTTCACAATTAGGGCTATATCGATTGTCTCAAAATATTTGTAAGCTTGTTGCATTTTTCCTTGTCAAAGGCATGTACTAAGTTCCCATACATGTAAATGTAGTGACACACCCACATGGCGCTGCAATGTCATCATAGAAACAACCACGTCACTCTCATTCTGTCGTGATTCAGTGTCGCTGTTTGGAGGTGAAATACCTGTATAATGCCCCATCTTTGTGCCATAGAAACAGCCGTAACGACTAACAGCGTCGCACATGTGCGTGCGCGTAGGTCTTGCTTTCCTGTCGCCCCATAGCTTTATTTGTCCTTGACATCCTAAAGATATAAAGGCGCGATAAGGCGTTGCACAAATATCGCTCTACTATTATAGCACCCTATAGAAGCATGATCTGCTTGTCACCCAACGTATCACTTCGGCCCTTGCGTACCCAGGTGTCATTATACTATTGCTATCTGGAAATGGCGTAATGTTGCTACAAAGACAGGGTTGGGAGATATGATCCAACCATGTTTGGATCCACACCAACTAGTTGATTAGAAAGATTTTATCAGAAACGAGTTAGGAATAAAATATAGGCCAGTCTGTTGTGGCCGGGAAGTATTTTACTTATAGGGGGATACACTTTAGCTTGTTTTTATTGTAATTGTGCTACGCTGCCATTTATATATTTTATATTTATCTTTTGGCAAGTGGAAGTTCTGTTTCATATGCGGCTGATAATCCCATGTGATCATTGACAAAGCTTCCTTGTAAAACGAAGAGCAGTGGCCCCATTACTTTTGTAATATGGCGCGGCCCACCAGTGATACGACCCTTTTGAGGGCAAGCCTTTTTCTAGGAACATTCTAGAAAGTTGCCTTTCTTATAACACACTCTTGCTTGCATTAATTCAGCTCGCCACTGAACAGGGTCACCTAACGATGGTACATGGCAATTTTTGGTTTTTGAAACATTATCGTTTTGTAACATAGCAGGTTGCTTTCAAATCTTACATTTCTTTCTCTCATGTAAACTGGTAGAATGTTCCTGAGGATTGGGTCTAAAATTTTGTTATGCAAAGATCTGCTTTATTCTCATTCCTTTTCTATGAAATTATGAAGCGATGATGCAGGAGCAATAGAATTTGTTGAATGAAAAACATCGAATGCAAAATTGGGTTTTAAATTTTGACAATAAACCAGAGGTTGAAGCATTGCACTGTTTGTAAATCGACCCTCGTAATGCTGGACTACCGCTTTGCTAGTTCTACTATTAATATCAGTTGCTTGAAACAACGATCCCGTATTACATATTTGTAAATACTAAGTCAGCATATGATTTTTATGTGGTCAGCTATGACTCGTCATTAAATCACTAGCAAATCTTCAAAATATACTAATTTAACCAACATGGCGGCATTCCATAGAGAAAACTTACTCTAAGAGAGTGAAAGCGAATTTTATGAAAATAGTAGCCGAATGCTCGGCGCTGCACGGGTAATAACAAAACCTTTGCATAGAACATTTATTTTCAATTGGCTAAGTTTCTTTACCCTATGAATTTAAGGAACTTGAGCTAGTCTAAATCTTTACTATAACAAGAGCCATTTTCATCTCTCCGAAGCCAGTGCTAGAAAAAAAGATTGCTTCATGATCTCTCACGCTAACAAGATCTTAAAGCGTGCTAGCTGCAGCAGTGAGCGTTCTATTTCAACCAATTGGCGTTAAAGATTGGCAGGTGCATAGCTATGTGCACAATTATTCATAGTAGTACCAGTTGGATGCATAGTCTAATGGATATCACTCCTGTCTTCAGGACTGGAGGTTTGGAGTTCAAATCCTTTGCAAAGTGGATATCTCGTTTCTAAAACTTAATCGATATAGCTGGACCCACAAACTCCAGACAAACACTGAAGTTAATATATATAGATTGTGTAGCCTGTATTTAGCATGAGAGATTACTTCTCGAATGACTCACAACAAGGTCCTTTTTGTTTAATAAGGGCGAGTGTGCCTTAGACATATGTTGGAGTTGCGAAACCGTGATTTTATTATGGCAGCATATCCTAGAACCACCCAGCTTAATAACTAATAAGTGATATCACAATTGACTGATTGTAACACACGTAGCTGGTTGACAAGTGTATGTAAACAGCATGAGAGATTATTGGCCAGCTCAATGGTATGCTATGGTATCGACAGGGTTTGTAGTAATTATTAGGAACAACTCGGCATTTGTTGTCATATTTGTACCAGCTTTTCTGGTCGTCTGTTCAGAGCCATGGATGGAGGCTAGAAAAAATTTGTGTTGTGTGAGAGTCGAACTGTCAAAAAGCTGTTAGACGAGCGATCCTGGTATTTGATCATGGATCGCGATATTTTGTGAGTTGATTTGATAAGATCTTTAATCCTCCATGTTTTATTCTTTACAGCAATGGATGTCGAGCAAATAATCCCTCTCTTTTCGAAGTTAATCGGGACTCACTCGCCTCTGCAAAAAGCAAGAGTCCACGAAATGGAAATTAATAAACTCATAACTGATAAAATTACTTTTTTATTAATAGTAAAATTTTCCTTTTTCTGAGGTTTATTAGACGGTTTTAAGGGTCCAGAGCATTTAAGAGGCATGATGAAGTGTGTCACAAGCACTTTGCATTTTTGCAAAATGTTTCAAGAAACAGCGAACCCCTGAGACTACTATCACAATGATGTTTGGGGAGGGATCTCACTGAGCCAGACTATGAGAGAGATTTATGTATTTCAGTTTTTATTTTTCTAATGAATACTTTTTACCCCGGAAAGTACTGAAGTTGTGAAGGCTGATCCGCGATGTAGCGAGATGTTATTATATTATAGTCAAGCAAGTTTATTTATGTCCTGTGTAGCAAAGGATGCGTGAAAGCATTACCCCTTGATGAGCTTTCGTGCCTTGAAGTAGTGCCTGCTTATAATGGTACGATGAACGTACGTTCATTGAAATCTGTGCAGCGCTAGCTCTCTGAATCCCCTTCATCTTGTCTTGTGATTTTTCACGCTAAATTAACCGATGATTCAAATTACATAAGCCATCAAGGTTTTGCTAGTTGCTATGCTAATACATTGGTCACTATGCCTCGACACTGGACATAATAACTAGAGGATTCTGATTCGCAATAACCAAATGTCAGGCCGGCTCATGTGATCTTTTATAATCAGACTCCGGCGGAATTTATGTTACGATTCACTGACCTCTCGGAATGTTTCTGATGCCAGCAGTCGGCTGAGTGCAGGAAGCAAAGCGGAACACCTTGGCTTGATAGCTCGCACTTAGTCGACAAGTATTCATGACCGAAATTCATAACCTCCATCTTGTAAAATATGGATATTTGTGTGTAACCCTTGGAGATTGAGTATGATGTCTGCTTAACTTACGGCAAGCAGAGGTTGTGCGTGTTTTAAAAGCTCTGTTGTATAAACAATGGCTCTATGATCTTGACTTGAGACATCTGAGTTTTGTCGAAAATTTAGAACCACGACTAGTGGAGTCATGTACAGTTGCAGAGAGTACCGTACTTTTTGGACTATTAGCCGCTACTTTTTTCAGATGTTTTGAGCCAAGCCGCTTATTTAGAGGCTGCGGGCTATTCTGTGGTTTTTCTTTCACCGCCAGGGGCGCGCTAACCGGAGTCTCCGGTTAGCGGCTACTTGCAGTGAAAGAAAAAACGGAACATTGCCTGACGGTACTGTTTCGTTAAGCACTGGGTAAAAAAGCGGTGGTTAATACGGAACAATGCCTGTGGCACTGTTCCGTATTAACCAGCTCAGTTGCTGCCGTGTTAAAAATCACTGTTACGAGTTGTGCCGCCTATACAAAAGGTACGGCCTATGTATTGTTTTATTATTGTTTTTTTTAAATAGAGCAGATGCGGCTTATATAGGGGTGCGGTTAATAGTCCGGAAAATACAGTAATTCATTGTTGGATGTCATATGATTCCTGTCACCGCCAAAGGTAATTCAACCCCAACCCATTGTTTATACGTCAGTAGTTATAGACCACAGTCTATGGCCACTCTTTTGGATCTTTGTAGCGTGTCAAGCTTATCTATGTTCTCTTCAGAGGATCGGCTTTTTAATCCGATCTATACTAAATCGATACTGAACGTCAAAATAAGAATTTTAGGAGCCCGTGTTGTGTCAGGGCCCCTACAAACCGTCGTTTATTTCTCCGTGTATTTTCTTGTTTTATCATTCATCAAAACATTTTGTTTTGATGAATGATTACTACAGGAATGAATGTTACTACATGTGCTTGATGTGTTGAGGTTATATAAGCTTTGAGTTATCCCTACATGCGTGTTTTCAAAGGTATCGGATTGATATGATAATTGTCCTATCAACTAGGGGATATTTCACACATGAATCCAATAAAAACATTGTTAATATCTACCAAATGCATTAGTTATACTAATATCTGTCAGTTATTGTAATTTATTATTGACGATTTAACAAAATTCTGGATGACACCGGTAAAGGATGCATCGGAATGCTTCTATTTACTCACTGTCAAAGATGTCTACCAAACTCCAATACTGCGAATATTGTGTACCCAGTCAAAGCAGAAAAACTTGCAATTCTTTGATATATATGCAGGATACATGATTAAAATTTGTTGCGTGTGCGTACATGTGTAAATATGTAATTTGGAAGGACCTTCTATGACAACAGCATTGCTCCAAGAGTTTTTATAGTAAATTGTCGATCGTTAAAAACAGGCTATATTTGTGGAAATCAGGCTTTGATAAACATTCTGGGTATCATTTAGTAAACCGTCGCATGACACTCCAACAGCCCATGATAGCCATAAACAGGTGCTCAAAGCATTGATCAACTTTTTGTTTAATCAGTTGCATTCTACCAGCCTTAGCCTATCATTAAAGGTTATAAAATTGAGTCAACTGTGATTTAATTTTCTGTTTGGCAATTCAAACACAATTCTTAGATTTTTAATGATATGAAGATTATAAACATCGTTATCACAGACAAATTGAATGTATTAATTTTAAAAACAAAAATAGCATTTTTTTTGTTATTTTTGCATTGCATGTTCAATTGATATAAACCGTTTGTAAATGCCAACAGGCAGCATGAGTTGAGCTTTTACCAGACTAGATAAGTAGGCCTACTTAAACACAGATTATCAAAAGACCAGCTGCATTCTGTCCTACCTGGCAGGGAATCATTTGAGACTATGTTTTCCGATTAATTTGCTCAATTTTATTGAAAGGTTGGGTGTTGGGTTAATGGCTAAAATATGTAGTATGAATTGTTCATTTTACAGACGTAGTAGATGATATTAAGGTTGAATAATGTTTGCTACTCTGCATCCATTTCTTGGTAGAAATCAAGTTTTTTAATGTCATTGTGGTTGATATAGAATTTGTCAAGGCCTCAAATACCTAATCATTGATGTAGTCTAGATATGAGGCCTTTGAGAAGGGGATCTTGTTCCAAGATCTTGTTCCAAGTACCGGATAAGGTCGCAGCGTAACCTATTTTGTCCAGCCCAGATTTTATCAGAAACCCGTGGATTCCTGACTAATTACAGCTGTAGATTAAAGAATGTAAAGGAACATCTTGTCATAGTCACTGTTTCCATGACACGCATGATGCACAAATTTGAGCCGATCCGCATCATGGAAACAGCTGAAATCCACTAGCTAAAGCCTGTACAGCCTGTTCCCATATCAGCTGCCTGCGGGATGCTGGTGGTAGTCTTGCGCAGCAAAACACTTGCAAAGCTAGGCTCGGCGGCTTCTGTTCACATGAAGCCTGGTTCCCATATACGCCGCAAGTACTAGCGACAGCACCGCAGAGCTATCAGCTGTGAAATGTGAACCTACACGTCGAGTACCGCCGGTAGTTGCCGACGGTCAACGCAAGACTTCAGCGCTGTTAAAATTTCGCCAAGATTGGCAGGAAAAACCTTCCCGAAATGCTCTGTACAAGTGAAGGTCAGCATTTTTGAAACGGCATAGCGAGCGAAAATGTTTATGCGATTATTAGCGACCTTCAAGGCTGGTTTACGCTACCGCAAACCCATCCGCGTTCACACTAGTGAATATTCTGCGGCACAGTGTTCTCAATATTCAATTCGGTCGCCGAAGGGATGAAATACCAGTCCCGCAGCGACTATCGGGTAAGGGACTATATATCAAGCAATCCATGACAGCCAATCACCATCGTCGAAGTGATGCACATTTCACAGACTGTCGTGATGCATGGTGAAATATCAGGAAGATTTGACAGCTACAATTTTTCTTGACCCTATCTACGTTGCTTCAGCGACGTCATGTATCAATGGTGTATATAGTTGGTGAATAATCATCAAGATGAAAGCCCCCTACATGCCGGGATACAGTATGTTCAGCCTTTAGCATTTACAATAAGCATGGTGCTATTTTATTCATATACTGAAAAACCTCTAATTGAACGCCGTGGCTCTATTTTTGCAACTCTTTTGCTATAGTGGCGGTCAAATAGAGGTGGCATTCAATTAGAGGTGGCATTCAATTAGAGGTTTTTCGTAACTCAATTGATATTTATTTGTGGCTCATGATTGTTTTAATTACCCGCTCGGCCATTGATCCACCAGTTGGCACATTCTTTACCTGATATGATTGGTTAAAAATTAATTATTAGGGTTTGTCAAATGAGATAAAAGAGAACTCTCGAATCCTTATCAACCACCTTTCATGACTGTCTCAGACGGAACTGCTTGACATCCTATAGACTTTACGTAGCTTAGCAAATATTTTGATAGAATTTAGAGTAAGACGTGGTTTCAGAGACATGCTGGTAGCAGCATTATATCCTCCTCAAACTATGCCACGGGTCCATCTACATGGCGTCATGGATCATAATTTACTTACAATATCCTATAGTTTCGTAATAGCGCCTGTGCTGAGAAAGCAAGGAATTTGGAACTCTATGGAATTTGCAACCTGCGTGCCTCTACAACTCTACGGTGTCATACGTTTAAAAGTGTTAGGTTCTATCATACACTGTATAGTTCTTGAATTCAGTGTAAGGATTCTGTCCATAGCTGGACAACTCTTACTAGCTGCTGTTGAGCTGGATTGGATAATATAGGAAGTGCTTTAATTCACTTTATATTACAGTCCAATGTTCCAACATACGGAGAAACATGCTAGCAAATATTCGATTCTACGTTCCAAGTAATCTCCAATATATGTTATTCGAGTTTTTTAAAACACGACAGTTTTACGAGGGTTTTGAAGCTTGGGAAAAAAATCTCAAAAATATAAAAATGATAAAATTGTATAAGCTAATATAGTTTAAGTTGTACCCACAGGAAGTTAGGTAAGTTATCTACCTCTACCCTTGAACCTATCCATTACCGAAGCCATATTTTCATACGCTTGTTTCTAAGGCTAACAACCAAACCCACTTTTTATTGATTACTATTTCATTAATTTATTGTTTTGAGAAGTTTTATATAATGTATTTATTTTGATGCTGTGTAGTATTAAGGGTTATTAAAGGATTATTAAAGGTTTTTGGGTCGCGGTACGTTTTAGATGAATGATTGTGTACTCTTATAGAGACATATCCTCCAACACTCACGCTTAACATTTGGAGATGATTTTAGGATGACTCAGCTTCATATGTTGGGGTTTGACATTTTAGTAGCCCACAGTTCATTGGTTAACCCTTTGGCTAGGTTAAAGCCCTGCCAAAACACCTGAAAGGCGTGTAATTTATTTTTGAAAATTTAATAAAATCGGTATTTTATGAACATGCATAGCTCAAACTAAAATTTATTTCTTTTAACAAAATCTTTTGTACATGAACATTCATTTACATATGTACTACTACAAAAAAGCTGCAACTATGTACAATTTTTCCTGTATGAAATGCTTGGACTCCTTTCAGTAGAGTCCAACGCCACAGCGTAGCCGTGCGAGCTACAATAACGATCATCTCTGTATATTCAAAGTTTTACGCGTTTGCATCACTTCTATCATGTGAATTATTTTTATACTGATCAGACATAGATCACTAACAATCGCAGGATCAAATAAATTTTTATTTTACCGTTTTGAAAGTCGAGCCGATGTTGACCGGTTTTTCCAACTTCCATTTTTTTCCAAGTAGTCGCGATTTCTTTAGTTTTTAGCACAAAGCGATGCCTCTCAAATAATCATTTTATATTGTAATTCATCGACTAATATCTTGTTGGTGATATTAAAAACTTACTAGCGTTCATATCCTTTGTTTGGTGTTACTAGGTGACAACTTTATAAACGTCTACCGAAAGCGACATAAATGTTGTTTCCCCACGCAACCGATAAATGACATTTTTGTCGTTTTCCCAGCCAAAGGGTTAAAGGGAGCCAATCAGCATGCGAATAGTAGTGAAGAATTTGCTGTATGTGCCCGGTTATTCACCTGTACACACACCTATGATAAAATAAAAGGCAATATTTGCTGCAATGAGCCGCTGTTCGGAGGAAACCTTGGGAGTGCACCAGCTGGCCTGTCTCCTAGCCACTAATTAATCCTTTCACTGCCATCCATGTACAAATTTAGCTATCGGCCTACTGCCAGCCATTTTACTGAAAATCGCCAATTTTGCTTCATGATATGTAAACGATGTTTTTAACTTCAAGCTCTATCTAGACTATTTTTGTTATGTACGTGTCTTTTATTTTGCCAACATGTTAACAAACACTGCTATCCAAAAAATTCAATGTATCTATACTTTGCGCATTGATAAAGCTATGTGAAGCTACGATTGCTATGAAGCTAAACCGTTCCTCTACAATGTTCCTTACTC
Source organism: Watersipora subatra (assembly GCF_963576615.1). Lineage (NCBI taxonomy): Eukaryota > Metazoa > Bryozoa > Gymnolaemata > Cheilostomatida > Watersiporidae > Watersipora > Watersipora subatra. The sequence goes on from NC_088718.1 coordinate 11,025,107, forward strand.
TTACAAAACTATTTCTATCATCACCATTAGAGTCAGCGCTGCTACTTTAATTATCTGTGTAATCCTGTGTTATCTGTGTACCAAAATCTGAATATGAATCGTCTATGCCGTCCTCAACATAAGAAATTATCTATTTTCTAACTCGGGAGGTCTTTACGGAAGCTAGAATAACACCAAATAGCTCGAATGTCAGAAAGAAAAAATGTTTGTTTTCAAGTTGGAAATTCCCAAACAAAAATTTGAAAATGCTTCGTTAATTTAGGCTAATTTTATAGAGAAATCTTCGGACAACACTGTCAATACCATAAAAGCCCTAAAGATCGTTGGTTATGTTGTCAACGAATAATGAAATTAAGCTACTACGCAATTGCTGGGACATTTGCAAAAATGCGCATATGGCAGTGAAAGGGTTAAAACATCTATCAGTGGTGCTTACCTCCTAAACTTTAAGCAAGTCACTTGTCTGGCATGCTTCATTCTCTATCCTAATAATTGGTAGCATAACTGCCTACATTCACCAGTTCTTCTGACAGCTGGAAACCAATGCATTCAATCATGGTTATAGATGAAACATGGCACGTGAGCTTTACAAAACTGCTAAAAAGCGTGAAGATCAAAGTTCCCTTTAGACAAGCTGAAGGCTGGGCAAGAGATTTTTTCTTAACTACAGCAGAGGTATTAGTAGTCAGCAGGAGTCTAAAGGATGTTTCATACTATGTCAGGGGTTAATCCCCTCCACTTGATTTGTCAACTATGTGCACCGATGTTATCGCCGAGGCAAAGCAGACATGTCGAAAAACATCGCCGATGTCAAAATTTCCCGATTTTTGTCGTATATTAACGATTGTCTGTGCATGTGCAATACTCACCACTTCGGCTATGGTGATTGGCTGTTGCGAATTGTATGATCTATACTTCCCTTCATGATAGTTGCTGCGGGACTAGCATTTTATGGTTTCGCGACTGTAGTGTGTAATGAGATCGCTGTGTCGCAAACTATTTGTCGATGTAAACGCAGATGGGTTTGTGATTGTGTGAACAGACGATCACGGAAGCATTGCAGGATTAATGCTGACATACTTGAATACAGCGTGCACCAGCCTAAAGATGAACTTGCATGACATTTCAGTAGACTATCAAAAGCTTTCAGTATGTTTCTATCATTTGTGATTGTTTTTAATGTAATCTGACTGTTTTAAGATTAAAATCGACGAAACTTGATCGTGGTTGAAACGATAAAAAGAAAATTACATGCTGAAATGATGTCACTAGTTGCGAGGCTGCCAGTCTCTCTCGCTATTGATATCAGCTATAGTATTCAAGTTGCAGCGTTACGTGTCTTTGTTCTGTTGATCTTTTTGCAATTATAGACGCCATAATCACACTTTAGCTTGAATATAAGCATTTTAACCACAATGAAGTTTCTTGAAATATTCTGGTAGTCTGATCACCTCAAACATCAAAACAATCGCAAATGATAGAAAAATACTGATACTCTCTGATAAAATCTACTAAAGTTTCGTATAAGTCCATCTTTAATACGAACATACTGTCATTTAGTGTGTATTAGCTTGTGGTGGCTGTTCTTTGCTTCTCTAAGTCAGTAGAAATGGTCAGAAGGGGAACATTTGGGTGTAAGAGGACCCGATTCATTACAGATTAGCAACTCTTCTAGCTCAAAATATTTAGCAGGGTAGACGGCCAATCTAATCATACTACGTGAAGTTAGTACCTCGGGTAGAGCCATGATGGAGCCAACTATGAAATGATAGACGAGTGAACTTAGTACTTGTTGAATTTGTTAAATACCTGAGCCTTATCATTCGGTTACTACCTTCCCTCTGTTAGCATAATATATGGTGATGCAAACATGCGATCAGGTAGAACTCAAGGTTTGGTTAGATTTCTTGGTAAAAACTTAACTCCAAGGGCTGACAATTTCATGTGTTTCCGCTTTTGTTTGGTTTGATGATTTAACTGCAGCTTTAAAGCTGCCATGTAAATGGAAAGATGTTGTTAGTTGTTCTTTTTTAAGATTGTATTAATGCTAGTTAAATTGAACTATACTGTAATTGTCTCCACTTGTATACCAAATGCCTGTTTCTGCTTTTATTAGGAGAGCACAACTCCAAATTATGCAACTTTCGAATCAATAAATGCCTTTGATTTCTATATACGAGTGGCATTTCATTTGCACAAGGGGTTGGTAGTTCCTTAAAGTGTTGCTAGTGATAGCTATTTCTGGCATGTAGAAGACAACTCCAAATTTATACTTTTATATTCATAAGATAACTCCCAAGTGTATATTTTTGTGTACATACTGATGCGCAAGCCCAGTCAATGATCAATGTTTCAATGTGAACTATATAGGGTTATACTCGCATAGGGAACTGAAACGCCTTTTATAAGTCATTTTATATATACGTATATATGGTAGCTTGTCAGATCTTGCTATAAGATTACTGCTACAGCAAAGATGTTACTTCATGAGAGATTTTAACATGGCTCCTAGTTTCTCTGTATTCAATAGATGGGATTATTTACATTTTTAGTGATCTGAAGAATGAGATATCTCAACTGAGGCAGCAGTCTGCACTCAGGGTCGGCTCCCAGCAGAAAAACCGTCAATGTATCCGCTGCCAGCAGGAATTCGGGATATTGTTTAAAAAGGGGGAAGTTTGTGTGAAATGCAAGCACCGAATCTGCATGAATTGTCGAGTGAACATTGGAAACTCGTCTACATTTGCCTGGCTCTGCAGCCTTTGCTATAAACAGAGGTGTGTATCTTATGGTCGGTATTTGCTTCTTGAGGATGTTAAACCGTTGTTACAACGATGATCTCAAAATGAGCTCAAAATTGCACGATAACGACGCTAGCTTGTGATAAAACCACGCTTTTTTGAGCTCATTCTTGGCATTCAGCCTATTTAAACATCATGTAACAAGCTACGAGCAATGTTAATTTATACCTTATCTACCTTTCAGAAAAGACAGATTATTTTAAGGCTGAATTTAGAGAATCATGGGTTTTAAGACACTCATCTCTATAATTCTCGATCGGACTAAACATCCCCAACTTCCATCCCTAAAAAGCTAGGTTACGTCACATATTTATGGGCGGGGCTTGTTGTGTCGATTGCGACACCGATATTGAATCGCTGTAAAAAAACCTTCAAAAACAAAAATAACTTTTGAAATTTAGTGGACCAATCTTTATTTTGAGTACAAAATCGGAATCAGCGTGTCTGATTCACCTATGAATAAACAATGAAAGCTGTTCGTGGCAGTTATGCGTTAACAGTGGCTCATCGGTGTATTAGGTAGCCTAGTTGTCGACTGTAATCGCGACTGAAAGACCAGACTTTTATAGCTGAAACAACAGTAAATACCTTATTTACTATTAAATTAACTTAATAAAGGTATTATTTAATACCTGGGCAGGGTATTATTCTATGTTTATAGATATGTTTTTTTTGTATTATTACTACTACTACTACTCACATTAGACTTCTTGGAATCCATGATTTTAAAACGAAAAAAATAAGGGTAAAGGGCTGTTTAATAGTATTCGAACTCCGTAAAACCAGAATATGTGAAGGAAAATTGTGTAAATATGGACTGATTGACAATTTTTTGAGAAACGATAGAAAAAGAAAAATTCTGAATGCGGTATGTTGGAAATTACCTCATCTGTTGAGACACACATTCATTAAAATTTTACACTGTATGTTTAATTTTAATTTTAAAGTTTAATTTTACACGGCATGTTAAAGTGGCTTCACACTTCACACTTGTTAAAGTGGCTCAAGTCTAGCCTTGACTCTACTGCTTTATCATGTTTAATAATAATAATATGGAACTTGGGCACGTTTTCATAGCAGTCTAATTTGGAATAAAGCCTGAAAGTACCTCTCAGCCGGTGTCAATCTCCTAGTTGAATTGGCTCATTAAATGAATTGATTATTTTATGTACCTTTCTGTGCTAACAACAAAAAGGTCGGAAATGACATTCCGTTGCTGACCTGAAGGCAGCCTAGGGTCTTATTTCTGATATTCTAAATTCAAATGGGAAAATATGGCTGCCACATAATACTTCCTCTCAACTTGTAGTTCTGTCATCTTTTATATAGTCTTCTATATGAATTTTGTTTCTCTTATAGACTTCTGCCGGCGGTGGCTGGTGATTGGTTTTACTCCAAGGTAGAAGAGCGACACAAATATGACATCAACGCTCTCCATGGCAGCGATGTAGTGCGTTCCTCCATCAGACGCTCGAGACATCTAACAGAAGAAGGTAGGAAAATATGAACACTTTTATGCTGATTGTTAGCTCCTTTGCTTTCATGTGATGTAGGAGCGTGAGTTCATCATAGCTTTGCTTTCATGTGATGTAGGAGCGTGAGTTAATCATAGCTTTGCTTTCATGTGATGTAGGAGCGTGAGTTAATCATAGCTTTGCTTTCATGTGATGTAGGAGCGTGAGTTCATCATAGCTTTGCTTTCATGTGATGTAGGAGCGTGAGTTAATCATAGCTTTGCTTTCATGTGATGTAGGAGCGTGAGTTAATCATAGCTTTGCTTTCATGTGATGTAGGAGCGTGAGTTAATCATAGCTTTGCTTTCATGTGATGTAGGAGCGTGAGTTAATCATAGCTTTGCTTTCATGTGATGTAGGAGCGTGAGTTCATCATAGCTTTGAATCTATTTTCTAACACATCTGAAGTCTGAGCGCGAAAAAGCGCAGGTTGTCGGGTTTTCATCGGATCATACGCAAGGCTATAAAATTTTAGCCGACTTGCGTGTGATACGTTTTCCGTATTATTTCGAGTTTCAAATCGATTGGACGACTAGTTATCGAAATACTGAGAGCATTTCAAACTAACCAAGAAATGACAAATGCCTGCTGGCAGGGTATTATTTTCTAATGGCACATGGATTGAAGGTTTGATATAAAAGCTCACAAATAGACAAAGCTAGAAAACCTCTTATCGTCATCAAGGAGAACTTTTACACCAAAACTATTTGTTGTTTTATTCGTAATAAATTTACACTCTTTACTCTAAACATGCACCAGTTCTGGTATACTGCTATAGTGATGGTTTTGCAGTTACTTCTAAAACATGACTTTCTTGAGAGAGTGTGAAATGAGGACTATTGACTCTATGTGATTTATGTTTCTTTCATGGAGTTGTACAAGCGTAGAGCTTCAGAATATTTAGTTTAAAAGGAGTTGTGCTCTCTTAAGTGCTTTTACACTCGTTGGAAAGTTGCTAATGCAGTCTAGGGTCAGGGGACCCGCTTGTATATACAAGGTTAGGCTTCAAAGGTCAAAGTTTAACTGTCATATTGTCATATATTTTTCTTTGGCAGTGGCTTCCGAAAACCTGTACGATTCGTCATAATGTCCATTCAAGAGTTATCTCCTCTCATAAATAAAGTTTGCTGTTCGCATGAGCTGGCAAACCTAACCTTTGATTTGATCTTATACTGAGTATCAGCATAGACAAGTAGATTTAACCCTGTCTATGCGAGGTTAAATGTTATGTGATGTTAAAGTATTATGTCTATTAGTGTGGTCATGCAATGATAGCCTTCCTTCTATCATCTAATCATTTTACTTACTCTCTGTATATTAGTGTGGTTGCACATTATAAACACTTAATGTATTTGTACTACCATATAATATACACCCTTAATAAATCAGTGTGACTATATAATATTGACTCTATATATCGGATTGTGATCACGCAGTACTAAATCTACATATATCAGTATCACCAAGTCATGTTTACATCCATATAACAGCTTAGCCAGGTAATATTAAACTTTGTATAGTAGTGTGATATTAATGTTGATTAATATTACTATTATGTATTATTATGTATATTCATAGAATATTGTATATATATTATTAGTTTATTAATTTTAATATCAATTTACTATATACCAGTGTGATCATATGACCGTAAATCTCCATCTATCGGTGTCTCCAGGTTAACTTGCAGATAACAGCATGACCATGTGATATTAAATTTTGCATATCAGTGATCACACAATACTAAGGTTTTGTATATCAGTGTCACCATTTATTGTTAACTTTCATGTTACCATGTAATATCAATTCTCCATGTATCAATGGGTTTATATGATGTCATCTCTCTGTAGACCAGGATAGACTTAAAAACCTCACAGGGAGGAGTAATCCGTTCGACGAGGATGCGTCTCCTCCAGTGAGTGCTTTGTTTATTTATTTATCAGCTGTCACTCCTATATAGCCAGTGAGCTGTCAGTTGCCACTCCTACTATCTAGCCAGGGAGCTGTCACTACTACTATCTAGCCAGTGATATGTCAGCTGTCACTGCTACTATCTAGCCAGTGAGCTGTCAGCTGTCACTACTACTATCTAGCCAGTGAGCTGTCACTCTCACTATCTAGCCAGTGAGCTGTCAGCTGTCACTTTTACTATCTAGCCAGTGAGCTGTCAGCTGACACTTTTACTATCTAGCCAGTGAGCTATCAGCTGTCACTTTTACTATCTAGCCAGTGAGCTGTCACTACTGCTATCTAGCCAGTGAGCTGTCAGCTGTCACTGCTACTATCTAGCCAGTGAGCTGTCACTCCTACTATCTAGCCAGTGAGCTGTCACTCTTACTATTTAGCCAGTGAGCTGTCACTCCTACTATCTACCCAGTGAGTTGTCACCTGTCACTCCTACTATCTAGCCAGTGAGCTGTCACTACTACTATCTATCCAGTGAGCTGTCACTGCTACTATCTATCCAGCGAGCTGTCAGCTGTCACTACTACTATCTAGCCAGTGAGCTGTCACTCTCACTATCTAGCCAGTGAGCTGTCAGCTGTCACTTTTACTATCTAGCCAGTGAGCTGTCAGCTGACACTTTTACTATCTAGCCAGTGAGCTATCAGCTGTCACTTTTACTATCTAGCCAGTGAGCTGTCACTACTGCTATCTAGCCAGTGAGCTGTCAGCTGTCACTGCTACTATCTAGCCAGTGAGCTGTCACTCCTACTATCTAGCCAGTGAGCTGTCACTCTTACTATTTAGCCAGTGAGCTGTCACTCCTACTATCTACCCAGTGAGTTGTCACCTGTCACTCCTACTATCTAGCCAGTGAGCTGTCACCTGTCACTACTACTATATATCCAGTGAGCTGGCCAGTCTTCAAGCGCAATCATGTACTGTATTACAAACACTATTCACAGCAATGTTTATTTATTCTTAGGAGTTGTCTATTCTCTCTAGCACAACACTGCGATTGGGAAAACAACTGCTGGTTTTACACGCTCTCTCTTAGTTATGCTTCTGGGAGTTTGCTTTAGTTGTTTCCAATAAGGAAAACGTTACTTGTTGTTACTAATAGGTGTGGGGTATAGTGTAGTAGGCGTATAGTGTAGTAGGTGTATAGTGTAGTAGTGTATACTGTAGTAGTGTATAGTGTAGTAGGCGTATAGTGTGGTAGGTGTATAGTGTGGTAGGTGTACAGTGTAGTAGGTGTATAGTGTAGTAGGTGTACAGTGTAGTAAGCGTATAGCGTAGTAGGTGTATAGTGTAGTAGGTGTATAGTGTAGTAAGCGTATAGCGTAGTAGGTGTATAGTGTAGTAGGTGTATAGTGTAGTAAGCGTAGAGTGTAGTAGGTGTATAGTGTAGTAGGTGTATAGTGTAGTAGTGTATACTGTAGTAGTGTATAGTGTAGTAGGCGTATAATGTAGTAGGTGTATAGTGTGGTAGGTGTACAGTGTAGTAGGTGTATAGTGTAGTAGGTGTACAGTGTAGTAAGCGTATAGCGTAGTAGGTGTATAGTGTAGTAGGTGTATAGTGTAGTAAGCGTATAGCGTAGTAGGTGTATAGTGTAGTAGGTGTATAGTGTAGTAAGCGTAGAGTGTAGTAGGTGTATAGTGTAGTAGGTGTATAGTGTAGTAGGTGTATAGTGTAGTAGGTGTACAGTGTAGTAAGCGTATAGCGTAGTAGGTGTATAGTGTAGTAGTGTATAGTGTAGTAAGCGTACAGTGTAGTAAGCGTATAGCGTAGTAGGTGTATAGTGTAGTAGGTGTATAGTGTAGTAAGCGTATAGCGTAGTAGGTGTATAGTGTAGTAGGTGTATAGTGTAGTAAGCGTAGAGTGTAGTAGGTGTATAGTGTAGTAGGTGTATAGTGTAGTAGGTGTATAGTGTAGTAGGTGTACAGTGTAGTAAGCGTATAGCGTAGTAGGTGTATAGTGTAGTAGGTGTATAGTGTAGTAAGCGTAGAGTGTAGTAGGTGTATAGTGTAGTAGGTGTATAGTGTAGTAGGTGTATAGTGTAGTAGGTGTACAGTGTAGTAAGCGTATAGCGTAGTAGGTGTATAGTGTAGTAGGTGTATAGTGTAGTAAGCGTAGAGTGTAGTAGGTGTATAGTGTAGTAGGTGTATAGTGTAGTAGGTGTATAGTGTAGTAGGTGTACAGTGTAGTAAGCGTATAGCGTAGTAGGTGTATAGTGTAGTAGTGTATAGTGTAGTAAGCGTACAGTGTAGTAAGCGTATAGCGTAGTAGGTGTATAGTGTAGTAGGTGTATAGTGTAGTAAGCGTATAGCGTAGTAGGTGTATAGTGTAGTAGGTGTATAGTGTAGTAAGCGTAGAGTGTAGTAGGTGTACAGTGTAGTAAGCGTATAGCGTAGTAGGTGTATAGTGTAGTAGGTGTATAGTGTAGTAAGCGTATAGTGTAGTAGTGTATAGTGTAGTAGGTGCATAGTGTAGTATTCTAACAAAAACCTTCAAATAGTTTCTACAAATACAGCATATAAATTACAGTTTGCAAAATCTGTATAGAATAAAAAGTTTTTTCAGTTCTCAAAGTTAAAACATTACAAGTTTAAATCAATCATACATTGTTACCACAACTACCATGTACTATTTCTTCTAGCTCTGTGTAATGGTGATGTTTCTGATTACTAGACATGACTGCGCTGCTAGACTATGTTCAACAGCTCTCAAAAGCTGGAGGTAGAACTTTTCCAATGTTTCTTTGAATATTTCAACTGCGTGAATCTAAACTCAAGTATGCTCAATTCTAGTAGACCTTGCGTAGTTCCTTACTACAGTTCTTGTCGGTACTCTCCATACGCATCCCCACATTTCTCTACTCTGCTATAGTCAAATATTCCTTAATTTTTCATCGGGCGTCAGGCATTGGAGAGAATAGTCGGGGGAGAGCAGTACCACCTATGGCTAGTAACATGGGTAATCTAGGGCTATGTGCTGCAGGGGGCTAATAATAAATCCAAACCGCGCTCAGGGAATGAGTCGCCGACCTATGTTCATGCTGCCGACAGCAGAGTCGTACGACGAGTGAGAAGCAAGGGTTTGCGCAATTCAAGCAGCAGTAGCGGCGGCAGCAGCTCGGAGGAAGAGAGTGAGGAGGTCAAATCTCGACAGAAGCAGCTTTTAAGAAAGCTTTCCAACACATCTTCTGAGGAAGGTAGGCTTTGGGGTGACACGTTTCCTGCAGGTGAGTTTCGTTTGAATGCCTGTTTTAACAGAAGTGCTTTTTGAATGTCCTGTAAGATCATTTCGTTGTGCTTTGCATTTTCATCAAAGCCTTCTCTCTTTTTTGCACACAGATTGTAATCGTCTACTATTGTGTTTAGGAAATGCTGCAAGAAATGCTACACTATTGGTCAGCTGACTGACCCATAAAACTCTGTCAAATATGACCTTTTGTTTTATTAAAAGGTTTATTTAATGAAGGACTAGCGGAGCATGTTAGTTATATGCCTCTCTATGGACTATTCAATGAGCCATAATGCCAGGGCAATCTGTATTTGTGATGTGACTAAACAGGCCACACACAGATGCAACACATTTGCGTTTAGCTAGTTACTTGAATGACTAATTTTTGGCCCACTCCATTATTAAAACGAAATATGAATCAAATTGACGTTTATAAGAGGATGTCTCAATAAAACTCACAGAGATGTGTAAAAGTTCCTTGGTCAAACCATTAGATTTGCTTGCCTCCAACAACAGCATACGTTTACTATACATCTATGATTGGTGTGTTTTTTGATTTCAGCATTGAGGTGGAAGTTTTTTTGAAATTTGCTACGGTATATGTCGCGTTATCATCATCAAAAGAGATGGCAAACACGCTGTATCTATTAAGTTGTGCTGGCAAATTATTGATGTTCTATTCTAGTACTCGGCTGTTCTTGTAGGTGAACCTGAGCAGTCAGATACGTCACATGCCAACTCACGAACAGGATCATCCAAGGATGATTTGGATGGCACTAAGAGGTGATCAGTTGTTTTGATGTTGCCTAGCAACTGTTTACGTAAAGATTTGCTTAGCATCCGCTAATATAAACGTTTGCCTAGCTGCTACCAACACAAACATTTGTCTTGCATCAATCAACACAAAATTTTCAAATCTAAAATTTTTTTGGAAAATATTAGCATGAGTCGATGTTACTGTAGATGATAACAATATGGCGATTTTAATCAATTGATATTTGCATGATTTATGAGATATTGGTGCTGTGTGACAATCGACTTGATCCAACACGCATGTCATTTCACTATTGTTTACAAATAAGTGTTATCACCTGGTCTCCTTAAGGTACGGCCACACGTAATGATTTTTTCGTTGGTTCTGACCGGAACCACGAAATGAACGAAAAACACAGAATTATTCGACCGAAATTCACAAAATTTTCAGAGCTGTGCATGCACACCAAAGTCGTCAATGAAATGCGTTTAATTAGGTAGCTAAACAAATTATTAGCGAGCGAGCACGATGCTAGCAGCTTTCGCAATTGATATTTTTCGCAACATTATTCAAACTTTTGGTAGTGGCTATCGTAGTCTCATTGTATTAATGATTTTCTATGTCAAGTGCATCTACTAGTGTGCTAGTCAATTACAATTATCTGTTCTATATAATAATATCAACATAGTTTAAGTCTGTTTGTTTAGCCTATTTAATTTTTTCAATGCTGTTTTCAAACTTAAAAATTCGTTTAGAAGGGTTAATATGTTTTTAATATTCTACAACCAGATTCCATATTACCATGACTACAACGTGTTAGATATGTGCAATAGTACTAGGTCTAAGTCTGTTTGAAATGTTTCTGCATTGCTCATGTATCATTGACTAGTTTCGCTATTGCTGAGCACTGTTTTTCGGTTTTAACCAGTCGTAAAAACGATAGGTCTAGGGCCCAGGGAGTTTCATGACTAATGTATCGCTAGAGTCGGTGTTATTAGGAAACAGCCAGCGGGTATGAAACATCGTGATGTAAACATTGGTAAGTGAGCTTGGCCTGTATGGACACTTGAGCGTAAGCTCGATGCCTCTTCCCAGCCTTTGGTACCCTAAATGATGGCTTATATATGTAGTGATGACTCAATTTATGGATGCTTTCAAACTACCTCGTGTAAAGTCAACTTTGAAAAATAACTCATAAAAACTAAAACATAAAAAATATAAAATGAACAATAAGTTTCTAAGGTAAGTTAGTTAAAACTTTACTCGTATGACATTAGAGTAAGTTCATATTTTTATTACCATGTTCATCTCTGAAACTACATATATACATAACGTAACGATAACGGAATAATAAAATTCTCTTTTTGTTGATTTTTCTATTGGTTTAAGTTTTTACGTATATTTTAGTTTTTACATTTAGCTTTTTTGTAATCTATTCATTTTAATACTAGCCAATTACCTACAGTATTATATTTAAAAAGTTAGAACAGGTCTGTTGTGCTGTAGAATGCATCAGTTTATTGTTATGGGTATATTTGCTCTATCACGTTTGATGGTTTTAACATAGCAAATGTTGGAGTGACTTAACTGTAGTGTAACTTGTATGTAATCGACAGCAATTCGTTTGACTAGTGTGCTATCGACAGCAGTTTGTTTGACTAGTGTGTTATCGACTGCAGTTCATTTGACTAGTGTGATATCGACAGCTGTTCATTTGACTAGTGTGTTATCGACAGCAGTTCATTTGACTAGTGTGTTATCGACAGCAGTTCATTTGACTAGTGTGATATCGACAGCAGTTCGTTTGACTAGTGTTATATCGACAGCTGTTCATTATACTAGTGTGATATCGACAGCTGTTCGGTTGACTAGTGTATTATCGACAGCAGTTCATTTGATTAGTGTGTTATCGACAGCAGTTCATTTTACTAGTGTGTTATCGACAGCAGTTCATTTGACTAGTGTGTTATCGACAGCAGTTCATTTTACTAGTGTGTTATCGACAGCAGTTCGTTTGACTAATGTGTTACCAACAGCAGTTCGTTTGACTAATGTGATACCGGCAGCATTTAGTTTGACTAGTGTGTTATTGACAGCTGTTCGTTTGACTAGTGTATTATCGACAGTTGTTCGTTTGACTAATGTGTTATCGACAGCTGTTCGTTTGACTAGTGTGTTATTGACAGCTGTTCGTTTGACTAGTGTGTTATCGACAGCTGTTCATTTGACTAGTGTGATATCGACAGCAGTTCATTTGACTAGTGTGATATCAACAGCAGTTCATTTGACTAGTGTGATATCGACAGCATTTAGTTTGACTAGTGTGATATCGACAGCTGTTCGTTTGACTAGTGTGATATCGACAGCATTTAGTTTGACTAGTGTGATATCGACAGCTGTTCGTTTGACTAGTGCGGTATCGACAGCTGTTCGTTTGACTAGTGTGTTATCGACAGCTGTTCATTTGACTAGTGTGATATCGACAGTTGTTCATTTGACTAGTGTGATATCGACAGCCGTTCATTTGACTAGTGTGTTATCGACAGCAGTTCATTTGACTAGTGTGATATCGACAGCCGTTCATTTGACTAGTGTGATATCGACAGCTGTTCGTTTGACTAGTGCGGTATCAACAGCCGTTCATTCGACTAGTGTGATATCGACAGCTGTTCGTTTGACTAGTGCGGTATCGACAGCTGTTCGTTTGACTAGTGTGTTATCGACAGCTGTTCATTTTACTAGTGTGTTATCGACAGCAGTTCATTTGACTAGTGTTATATCGACAGCCGTTCATTTGACTAGTGTGTTATCGACAGCAGTTCATTTGACTAGTGGGATATCGACAGCCGTTCATTTGACTAGTGTGATATTGACAGCAGTTCGTTTGACAACGATAGGCAGTAGTTAGTCGATGTGTTACTTATGTCAACTGTCTGTTAACGTAGGCCGGGGACTAACACCGAGCAGCGGGAGTTCGCAGCCATACAGCAGGCACAGGCGGAACTACGTGGTGCCTCTTCAATCAGCGATGGAAGCGATTCCTTAGGTAAGCCTGCTGGACTTATCTCCTCTCGTCCATCTCTCAAACCAACTCTTTTTTTCATAAACCGCAATCTAAGCTAAGACATACTTGGTAGATGCTATGAAACTGGTACCACGGTGTTTCTTCGAAGGGTCTGTTTAAAATTCACATGATACCAACGCTGTCCACTTGTTCTTATATTTTGTCCACGCCATTGGTATTATTTCTTACACAAGTAGGTCTCTCGGGCGCGATGGGGCTAATTCTTCACATTGAATTTCCTTGAAATGTGAAATCAAATATTTATCATATTTGAAATTGGCTGTAAGATATATTCCAAGTTCATTTTGTTGGCAACTGACCCATACTTTTGCAAAGCTGAAGATAGTGAAAATTTTGGCTCTGATAAGGATATAAGTGTTGCGCAACAATTCATATATGATTGTTTTTAAATGATTCTTTTCACAAAATGTGTCAATTTGTGGACAGGGGTGGATTAAAAGACTAATCGAGGGGGGACGTCGCCATGGGATGACTCTCTCCTGACTAATTACCAATAAACACCAACTTTGTGTGTTTTTAGATGAACATTGTACATGGCTCGTACTTTTCCTCTTCCCAGCTTTCTCCTTTCTAGCATCCCCTTTCACCTTCTCCAACTCGCTGAGAATGAAAGCTTTCCTTGTATTGTCATGCTCTTTCTTACACACTGAAACTTGGTTAGTGAGCATGTAGTGGGAGGATAACTCCTGCCAGTGTATAATATCATGGAGATGTCCTATTATGCTATTATCGGTGTAAGAGAACACAGCTGTAAGTGTAATAGGAGA